>NC_137668.1:5395590-5455590 GCF_963422515.1 Blennius ocellaris
GCCAAACATCTGTCTGAGCTGCAGAGCCAGGTACCAACCTGCCATGGTCCCAATGTTTCAGACCGGCCAGGAGGGTCAGGGTGTTTCAGACAGGTCAGGAGGTTTTAGGGTGTTTCAGACAGGTCAGGAGGGTCAGAGTGTTTCAGACAGGTCAGGAGGGTCAGGGTGTTTCAGACAGGTCAGGAAGGTCAGGGTGTTTCAGACAGGTCAGGAGGTTTTAGGGTGTTTCAGAAAGATCAGGAGGTTTTAGGGTGTTTCAGACAGGTCAGAAGGGTCAGAGTGTTTCAGACAGGTCAGGAGGTTTTAGGGTGTTTCAGACAGGTCAGGAGGGTCAGGGTGCTTCAGACAGGTCAGGGCGTTTCAGACCGGCCAGGAGGGTCAGGATGTTTCAGACCGGCAAAGAGGGTCAGGGTGTTTCAGACCGGCAAAGAGGGTCAGGGTGTTTCAGACAGGTCAGGAGGGTCAGGGTGTTTCAGACAGGTCAGAAGGGTCAGGATGTTTCAGACCGGCCAGGAGGGTCAGGATGTTTCAGACCGGCAAAGAGGGTCAGGGTGTTTCAGACCGGCAAAGAGGGTCAGGGTGTTTCAGACAGGTCAGGAGGGTCAGGGTGTTTCAGACAGGTCAGGAGGTTTTAGGGTGTTTCAGAAAGGTCAGGAGGGTCAGGGTGCTTCAGACAGGTCAGGGCGTTTCAGACCGGCCAGGAGGTTTTAGGGTGTTTCAGAAAGGTCAGGAGGTTTTAGGGTGTTTCAGACAGGTCAGGAGGGTCAGAGTGTTTCAGACAGGTCAGGAGGTTTTAGGGTGTTTCAGACAGGTCAGGAGGGTCAGGGTGCTTCAGACAGGTCAGGGCGTTTCAGACCGGCCAGGAGGGTCAGGATGTTTCAGACCGGCAAAGAGGGTCAGGGTGTTTCAGACCGGCAAAGAGGGTCAGGGTGTTTCAGACAGGTCAGGAGGGTCAGGGTGTTTCAGACAGGTCAGAAGGGTCAGGATGTTTCAGACCGGCCAGGAGGGTCAGGATGTTTCAGACCGGCAAAGAGGGTCAGGGTGTTTCAGACCGGCAAAGAGGGTCAGGGTGTTTCAGACAGGTCAGGAGGGTCAGGGTGTTTCAGACAGGTCAGGAGGTTTTAGGGTGTTTCAGACAGGTCAGGAGGTTTTAGGGTGTTTCAGACAGGTCAGGAGGGTCAGAGTGTTTCAGACAGGTCAGGAGGGTCAGGGTGTTTCAGACAGGTCAGGAGGGTCAGGGTGTTTCAGACAGGTCAGGAGGGTCAGAGTGTTTCAGACAGGTCAGAAGGGTCAGGGTGTTTCAGACAGGTCAGGAGGGTCAGGGTGTTTCAGACAGGTCAGGAGGGTCAGGGTGCTTCAGACAGGTCAGGAGGTTTTAGGGTGTTTCAGACAGGTCAGGAGGGTCAGGGTGTTTCAGACAGGTCAGGAGGGTCAGAGTGTTTCAGACAGGTCAGGAGGTTTTAGGGTGTTTCAGACAGGTCAGGAGGGTCAGGGTGTTTCAGACAGGTCAGGAGGGTCAGAGTGTTTCAGACAGGTCAGGAGGGTCAGGGTGTTTCAGACAGGTCAGGAGGTTTTAGGGTGTTTCAGACAGGTCAGGAGGGTCAGGGTGTTTCAGACAGGTCAGGAGGGTCAGAGTGTTTCAGACAGGTCAGGAGGTTTTAGGGTGTTTCAGACAGGTGGGAGGGTCAGGGTGCTTCAGACAGGTCAGGAGGTTTTAGGGTGTTTCAGACAGGTCAGGAGGGTCAGGGTGTTTCAGACAGGTCAGGAGGGTCAGAGTGTTTCAGACAGGTCAGGAGGTTTTAGGGTGTTTCAGACAGGTCAGGAGGGTCAGGGTGTTTCAGACAGGTCAGGAGGGTCAGGGTGTTTCAGACAGGTCAGGAGGTTTTAGGGTGTTTCAGACAGGTCAGGAGGGTCAGGGTGTTTCAGACAGGTCAGGAGGGTCAGAGTGTTTCAGACAGGTCAGGAGGTTTTAGGGTGTTTCAGACAGGTGGGAGGGTCAGGGTGCTTCAGACAGGTCAGGGGGGTCAGGGTGTTTCAGACAGGTCAGGAGGTTTTAGGCTGTTTCAGACATGTCAGGAGGTTTTAGGGTGTTTCAGACAGGTCAGGATGCTTCAGACAGGTCAGGAGGGTCAGGGTGCTTCAGACAGGTCAGGGCGTTTCAGACCGGCCAGGAGGGTCAGGATGTTTCAGACCGGCAAAGAGGGTCAGGGTGTTTCAGACCGGCAAAGAGGGTCAGGGTGTTTCAGACAGGTCAGGAGGGTCAGGGTGTTTCAGACAGGTCAGGAGGTTTTAGGGTGTTTCAGAAAGGTCAGGAGGGTCAGGGTGCTTCAGACAGGTCAGGGCGTTTCAGACCGGCCAGGAGGTTTTAGGGTGTTTCAGAAAGGTCAGGAGGTTTTAGGGTGTTTCAGACAGGTCAGGAGGGTCAGAGTGTTTCAGACAGGTCAGGAGGTTTTAGGGTGTTTCAGACAGGTCAGGAGGGTCAGGGTGCTTCAGACAGGTCAGGGCGTTTCAGACCGGCCAGGAGGGTCAGGATGTTTCAGACCGGCAAAGAGGGTCAGGGTGTTTCAGACCGGCAAAGAGGGCCAGGGTGTTTCAGACAGGTCAGAAGGGTCAGGATGTTTCAGACCGGCCAGGAGGGTCAGGATGTTTCAGACCGGCAAAGAGGGTCAGGGTGTTTCAGACCGGCAAAGAGGGTCAGGGTGTTTCAGACAGGTCAGGAGGGTCAGGGTGTTTCAGACAGGTCAGGAGGTTTTAGGGTGTTTCAGACAGGTCAGGAGGTTTTAGGGTGTTTCAGACAGGTCAGGAGGGTCAGAGTGTTTCAGACAGGTCAGGAGGGTCAGGGTGTTTCAGACAGGTCAGGAGGGTCAGGGTGTTTCAGACAGGTGGGAGGGTCAGGGTGCTTCAGACAGGTCAGGAGGTTTTAGGGTGTTTCAGACAGGTCAGGAGGGTCAGGGTGTTTCAGACAGGTCAGGAGGGTCAGAGTGTTTCAGACAGGTCAGGAGGTTTTAGTGTGTTTCAGACAGGTCAGGAGGGTCAGGGTGTTTCAGACAGGTCAGGAGGGTCAGAGTGTTTCAGACAGGTCAGGAGGGTCAGGGTGTTTCAGACAGGTCAGGAGTTTTTAGGGTGTTTCAGACAGGTCAGGAGGGTCAGGGTGTTTCAGACAGGTCAGGAGGGTCAGAGTGTTTCAGACAGGTCAGGAGGTTTTAGGGTGTTTCAGACAGGTGGGAGGGTCAGGGTGCTTCAGACAGGTCAGGAGGTTTTAGGGTGTTTCAGACAGGTCAGGAGGGTCAGGGTGTTTCAGACAGGTCAGGAGGGTCAGAGTGTTTCAGACAGGTCAGGAGGTTTTAGGGTGTTTCAGACAGGTCAGGAGGGTCAGGGTGTTTCAGACAGGTCAGGAGGGTCAGAGTGTTTCAGACAGGTCAGGAGGGTCAGGGTGTTTCAGACAGGTCAGGAGGTTTTAGGGTGTTTCAGACAGGTCAGGAGGGTCAGGGTGTTTCAGACAGGTCAGGAGGGTCAGAGTGTTTCAGACAGGTCAGGAGGTTTTAGGGTGTTTCAGACAGGTGGGAGGGTCAGGGTGCTTCAGACAGGTCAGGGGGGTCAGGGTGTTTCAGACAGGTCAGGAGGTTTTAGGCTGTTTCAGACATGTCAGGAGGTTTTAGGGTGTTTCAGACAGGTCAGGATGCTTCAGACAGGTCAGGAGGGTCAGGGTGCTTCAGACAGGTCAGGGCGTTTCAGACCGGCCAGGAGGGTCAGGATGTTTCAGACCGGCAAAGAGGGTCAGGGTGTTTCAGACCGGCAAAGAGGGTCAGGGTGTTTCAGACAGGTCAGGAGGGTCAGGGTGCTTCAGACAGGTCAGGGCGTTTCAGACCGGCCAGGAGGGTCAGGATGTTTCAGACCGGCAAAGAGGGTCAGGGTGTTTCAGACCGGCAAAGAGGGTCAGGGTGTTTCAGACAGGTCAGGAGGGTCAGGGTGTTTCAGACAGGTCAGAAGGGTCAGGATGTTTCAGACCGGCCAGGAGGGTCAGGATGTTTCAGACCGGCAAAGAGGGTCAGGGTGTTTCAGACCGGCAAAGAGGGTCAAGGTGTTTCAGACAGGTCAGGAGGGTCAGGGTGTTTCAGACAGGTCAGGAGGTTTTAGGGTGTTTCAGACAGGTCAGGAGGTTTTAGGGTGTTTCAGACAGGTCAGGAGGGTCAGAGTGTTTCAGACAGGTCAGGAGGGTCAGGGTGTTTCAGACAGGTCAGGAGGGTCAGGGTGTTTCAGACAGGTCAGGAGGGTCAGAGTGTTTCAGACAGGTCAGAAGGGTCAGGGTGTTTCAGACAGGTGGGAGGGTCAGGGTGCTTCAGACAGGTCAGGAGGTTTTAGGGTGTTTCAGACAGGTCAGGAGGGTCAGGGTGTTTCAGACAGGTCAGGAGGGTCAGAGTGTTTCAGACAGGTCAGGAGGTTTTAGGGTGTTTCAGACAGGTCAGGAGGGTCAGGGTGTTTCAGACAGGTCAGGAGGGTCAGAGTGTTTCAGACAGGTCAGGAGGGTCAGGGTGTTTCAGACAGGTCAGGAGGTTTTAGGGTGTTTCAGACAGGTCAGGAGGGTCAGGGTGTTTCAGACAGGTCAGGAGGGTCAGAGTGTTTCAGACAGGTCAGGAGGTTTTAGGGTGTTTCAGACAGGTGGGAGGGTCAGGGTGCTTCAGACAGGTCAGGAGGTTTTAGGGTGTTTCAGACAGGTCAGGAGGGTCAGGGTGTTTCAGACAGGTCAGGAGGGTCAGAGTGTTTCAGACAGGTCAGGAGGTTTTAGGGTGTTTCAGACAGGTCAGGAGGGTCAGGGTGTTTCAGACAGGTCAGGAGGGTCAGAGTGTTTCAGACAGGTCAGGAGGGTCAGGGTGTTTCAGACAGGTCAGGAGGTTTTAGGGTGTTTCAGACAGGTCAGGAGGGTCAGGGTGTTTCAGACAGGTCAGGAGGGTCAGAGTGTTTCAGACAGGTCAGGAGGTTTTAGGGTGTTTCAGACAGGTGGGAGGGTCAGGGTGCTTCAGACAGGTCAGGGGGGTCAGGGTGTTTCAGACAGGTCAGGAGGTTTTAGGCTGTTTCAGACATGTCAGGAGGTTTTAGGGTGTTTCAGACAGGTCAGGAGGGTCAGGATGCTTCAGACAGGTCAGGAGGGTCAGGGTGCTTCAGACAGGTCAGGGCGTTTCAGACCGGCCAGGAGGGTCAGGATGTTTCAGACCGGCAAAGAGGGTCAGGGTGTTTCAGACCGGCAAAGAGGGTCAGGGTGTTTCAGACAGGTCAGGAGGGTCAGGGTGTTTCAGACAGGTCAGAAGGGTCAGGATGTTTCAGACCGGCCAGGAGGGTCAGGATGTTTCAGACCGGCAAAGAGGGTCAGGGTGTTTCAGACCGGCAAAGAGGGTCAGGGTGTTTCAGACAGGTCAGAAGGGTCAGGGTGCTTCAGACAGGTCAGGAGGTTTTAGGGTGTTTCAGACAGGTCAGGAGGGTCAGGGTGTTTCAGACAGGTCAGGAGGGTCAGAGTGTTTCAGACAGGTCAGGAGGTTTTAGGGTGTTTCAGACAGGTCAGGAGGGTCAGGGTGTTTCAGACAGGTCAGGAGGGTCAGAGTGTTTCAGACAGGTCAGGAGGGTCAGGGTGTTTCAGACAGGTCAGGAGGTTTTAGGGTGTTTCAGACAGGTCAGGAGGGTCAGGGTGTTTCAGACAGGTCAGGAGGGTCAGAGTGTTTCACACAGGTCAGGAGGTTTTAGGGTGTTTCAGACAGGTGGGAGGGTCAGGGTGCTTCAGACAGGTCAGGAGGGTCAGGGTGTTTCAGACAGGTCAGGAGGTTTTAGGCTGTTTCAGACATGTCAGGAGGTTTTAGGGTGTTTCAGACAGGTCAGGAGGGTCAGGATGCTTCAGACAGGTCAGGAGGGTCAGGGTGCTTCAGACAGGTCAGGGCGTTTCAGACCGGCCAGGAGGGTCAGGATGTTTCAGACCAGCAAAGAGGGTCAGGGTGTTTCAGACCGGCAAAGAGGGTCAGGGTGTTTCAGACAGGTCAGGAGGGTCAGGGTGTTTCAGACAGGTCAGAAGGGTCAGGATGTTTCAGACCGGCCAGGAGGGTCAGGATGTTTCAGACCGGCAAAGAGGGTCAGGGTGTTTCAGACCGGCAAAGAGGGTCAGGGTGTTTCAGACAGGTCAGGAGGGTCAGGGTGTTTCAGACAGGTCAGGAGGTTTTAGGGTGTTTCAGACAGGTCAGGAGGTTTTAGGGTGTTTCAGACAGGTCAGGAGGGTCAGAGTGTTTCAGACAGGTCAGGAGGGTCAGGGTGTTTCAGACAGGTCAGGAGGTTTTAGGGTGTTTCAGACAGGTCAGGAGGGTCAGGGTGTTTCAGACAGGTCAGGAGGGTCAGAGTGTTTCAGACAGGTCAGGAGGTTTTAGGGTGTTTCAGACAGGTGGGAGGGTCAGGGTGCTTCAGACAGGTCAGGAGGTTTTAGGGTGTTTCAGACAGGTCAGGAGGGTCAGGGTGTTTCAGACAGGTCAGGAGGGTCAGAGTGTTTCAGACAGGTCAGGAGGTTTTAGGGTGTTTCAGACAGGTCAGGAGGGTCAGGGTGTTTCAGACAGGTCAGGAGGGTCAGAGTGTTTCAGACAGGTCAGGAGGGTCAGGGTGTTTCAGACAGGTCAGGAGGTTTTAGGGTGTTTCAGACAGGTCAGGAGGGTCAGGGTGTTTCAGACAGGTCAGGAGGGTCAGAGTGTTTCAGACAGGTCAGGAGGTTTTAGGGTGTTTCAGACAGGTGTGAGGGTCAGGGTGCTTCAGACAGGTCAGGAGGGTCAGGGTGTTTCAGACAGGTCAGGAGGTTTTAGGCTGTTTCAGACAGGTCAGGAGGTTTTAGGGTGTTTCAGACAGGTCAGGAGGGTCAGGATGGTTCAGACAGGTCAGGAGGGTCAGAGTGTTTCAGACGGGTGGGAGGGTCAGGGTGTTTCAGACACGTCAGGAGGGTCAGGGTGTTTCAGACAGGTTAGGAGGTTTCAGATAGGTGGAAGGGTCAGGGTGTTTCAGACAGGTGGGAGGGTCAGGGTGTGTCAGACAGGTCAGGAGGTTTCAGCCAGGTGGGAGGGTCAGGGTGTTTCAGACAGGTCAGGAGGTTTCAGACAGGTGGGAGGGTCAGAGTGTTTCAGACGGGTGGGAGGGTCAGAGTGTTTCAGACGGGTGGGAGGGTCAGGAGGTTTCAGACAGGTCAGGGTGTTTCAGACAGGCCAGAGTGTTTCAGACGGGTGGGAGGGTCAGGATGTTTCAGACGGGTGGGAGGGTCAGGGTGTTTCAGACAGGTGGGAGGGTCAGAGTGTTTCAGACGGGTGGGAGGGTCAGGGTGTTTCAGATGGGTGGGAGGGTCAGGGTGTTTCAGACAGGTCAGGGTGTTTCAGGGTGGGGACACTACCTTACCATGGAGGATGTTGGGTTATTCTGCCACATGACAGGCGAGGCGCTAAGCTAAAGTTTATAGCCTGTAGGAAGAAGTATAACTTATGTGTAACCCTTATATATAACCCTTGTGTATAACCCTTATGTATAACCCTTATGTATAACACTTATGTATAACCCTTGTGTATAACCCTTATGTATAACCCTTATATATAACCCTTGTGTATAACCCTTATGTATAACCTTTATATATAACCCTTATGTATAACCCTTATGTATAACCATTATGTATAACCCTTATGTATAACCCTTATGTATAACCTTTATATATAACTCTTATGTATAACCCTTATGTATCACCCTTGTGTATAACCCTTGTGTATAACCCTTATGTATAACATTTATATATAACCCTTACGTATAACCCATATGTATAACCCTTATGTATTACCCTTATATATAACTCTTATGTATAACCCTTATGTATAACCTTTATATATAACCCTTATGTATAACCCTTATATATAACCCTTATGTATAACCCTTATATATAACCCTTACGTATAACCCTTATGTATAACCCTTATGTATGCCTTACGTATAACCTGAACCCCTTTACACCATTATCATTGTAAACACACAAAATAATGTTGATTTGTTCTTAAAGTGCATCAGTGTAGTTGTGTCTGTCCAGCAGGTGGAAGACGACTCACATGAGAGAGTGTTGTCACCTGGCGAGAAACCCTCATTAATCACATGAAACAGAAGCTGAACGTTGTCTGTCCCCTGCAGACGAAGCTGAACATTGTTTGTCCCCCTGCAGATGAAGCTGAACGTTGTTTGTCCCCCTGCAGACCAAGCTGAACGTTGTTTGTCCCCCTGCAGACGAAGCTGAACGTAGTTTGTCCCCTGCAGACCAAGCTGAACGTTGTTTGTCCCCCTGCAGACGAAGCTGAACGTAGTTTGTCCCCTGCAGACGAAGCTGAACGTAGTTTGTCACCTGCAGACGAAGCTGAACGTTGTTTATCCTCCTGCAGACGAAGCTGAACGTTGTTTGTCCTCCTGCAGACGAAGCTGAACGTTGTTTGTCCCCTGCAGACCAAGCTGAACGTTGTTTGTCCCCTGCAGACCAAGCTGAACGTTGTTTGTCTCCTGCAGACCAAGCTGAACGTTGTTTGTCCCCTGCAGACCAAGCTGAACGTTGTTTGTCCCCTGCAGACCAAGCTGAACGTTGTTTGTCCCCTGCAGATGAAGCTGAACGTTGTTTGTCCCCTGCAGATGAAGCTGAACGTTGTTTGTCCCCTGCAGACGAAGCTGAACGTAGTTTGTCCCCTGCAGACCAAGCTGAATGTAGTTTGTCCCCTGCAGACCAAGCTGAACGTTGTTTGTCCTGCAGACGAAGCTGAACGTTGTTTGTCCCCTGCAGACCAAGCTGAACGTTGTTTGTCCCCTGCAGACCAAGCTGAACGTTGTTTGTCTCCTGCAGACCAAGCTGAACGTTGTTTGTCCCCTGCAGACCAAGCTGAACGTTGTTTGTCCCCTGCAGACCAAGCTGAACGTTGTTTGTCCCCTGCAGATGAAGCTGAACGTAGTTTGTCCCCTGCAGACCAAGCTGAACGTTGTTTGTCCCCTGCAGACGAAGCTGAACGTAGTTTGTCCCCTGCAGACCAAGCTGAATGTAGTTTGTCCCCTGCAGACCAAGCTGAACGTAGTTTGTCCCCTGCAGACGAAGCTGAACGTAGTTTGTCCCCTGCAGACCAAGCTGAACGTAGTTTGTCCCCTGCAGACCAAGCTGAACGTTGTTTGTCCCCTGCAGACGAAGCTGAACCTTGTTTGTCCCCTGCAGACGAAGCTGAACGTAGTTTGTCCCCTGCAGACGAAGCTGAACGTAGTTTGTCCCCTGCAGACGAAGCTGAACGTTGTTTGTCCCCTGCAGACGAAGTACCGCCAGGCCAGCAGCAGCAGCAGCAGCAGCAGCCTGTACTCCCTGCTGCCTCACACTCTGGACACGCTGCACGCCAAGGAGGCCGCGGAGCTGCAGAGCCAGGTGCTCCATCCTGTAGAGGACAGAAGGAGCTGTGCAGGACTGGTAGTGTGACCTGTACTCTGACGTGTACTGTGACTGCAGGTGAAGTACCAGGAAGCAGGGAGGAAGCAGATGTGCAGCTCTCTGTACTCCACCATGCCCCACACCTCGGAGACCAGCTTTGCCCGGGAGATGAGTGACATGCAGAGCCAGGTGAGAGGAAGAGCAGTCCCAGGGTACAAGTTCTATGTGTCTGCAGATAGAAGGTATGGCTCTAGAGCAGGATGTCTCTGTCTGTCCTCTCCTCAGAAGAAGTACAGTGAGGACGGGAAGAGAAGCCTCAGTCACAGTCTGTACTCTCTACTGCCTCACACTTCAGACACTGAGTTTGTGAAGCGTGTTTCTGAGCTTCAGAGCGAGGTGAGATCACTTTGTATTCTCCCGTCCAGCGTCCAGCAGTTCAGTGGTGTGACTGTGTCCTCTGCTGGGACGTGAGTGGCCAAGCTCCAGCTGAGGCTGTGCTCCTTGCTTTGTGTTCAGATGAAGTACAAAGAAGCAGGAAAGCAAGGCATGAGCAGCTCTCTGTACTCCACGCTGCCTCACACTCTGGACACGCAACACGCCCAGGAAGCATCGGAGCTGCAGAGCCAGGTGACTGACACCACCACCTGCTGGCACAACGTGGGACTACAGGCTGTGGCCAGTTTTCGCCAATATGTTTAGCAAAATATAGGTTACGTATCAATCATCGACTGAAAGCTGTGTCGTTTCAGAAAAGTCTTGCATTTTGAAAATGATGTCCCTGAACAGCACACACCATGTTTATTGTTCTGGAGGAATCCTCCTCAACCAGTCTAGACGCAACGTTTATAAACATTTCAATTTCTGCCGTTTCCATAAAAACGCAGTCTGGGCATTTTCAGAAAGTTCCGCAGTGGGAGTTGTTTTCAAAAAGATGGCTTGTCAGTGACTTGGAGAACTGTTGTCTCGTAAACAGACATTCAAAGTGCGACAAACGTTTTCCGTTTTCTCCTAAACATGTGGTCACGTAACCGGGGCCTAAAAAGGGTATCTCAGATTGTACATATATGAACTTGATGATCTGTCGTGACTCTTCCTCCAGCTGAAGCACAAGCAGAAGAGTGACGCCTCCGCCCTTTACCACCTGATGCCACAAACCAGCGACTCGGAGTTTGTGCGGCAGCAGACGGAGATGCTCAGCCAGGTGGGAACCGGATGGCCTTGCTGGAAGATCCCCCGCCCCCTGCTGACTGTGCGTTTCATCTCCAGGTTAAATACAGAGAAGAAGGAAAGAAGGAGATGAGCGTCAACCTGTACTCTCTGCTCCCGGACACCCTGGACCTCCAGCACGCCAAGGACATGGCGCAGGTGCAGAGCGAGGTGAGGGGACCAGTCCATCCTCAATGGACCTGGACAGAGGTGGACGGGACATTCTGTCCTGAGGGCTCGCATTTCCTCTGGAGAGGAGGACAAGGGTCCGTCCACACCTGGAACCTGCTTCACCTAAACCAGATGTTTCTGGCCTGTGGTCCACACCAGGTTCCTGGTTCACCTAAACCAGATGTTCCTGGCCTGTGGTCCACACCAGGAACCTGGTTCACCTACACCAGGAACCTGGTTCACCTGAACCAGATGTTTCTGGCCTGTGGTCCACACCAGGAACCTGGTTCACCTACACCAGGAACCTGGTTCACCTAAACCAGATGTTCCTGGCCTGTCGTCCACACCAGGAACCTGGTTCACCTAAACCAGGAACCTGGTTCACCTGAACCAGATGTTTCTGGCCTGTGGTCCACACCAGGAACCTGCTTCACCTAAACCAGGAACCTGGTTCACATGAACCAGATGTTTCTGGTCTGTCATCCACACCAGGAACCTGGTTAACCTAAACCAGATGTTCCTGGCCTGTCGTCCACACCAGGAACCTGGTTCACCTGAACCAGATGTTTCTGGCCTGTAGTCCACACCAGGAACCTGGTTCACCTAAACCAGGAACCTGGTTCACCTGAACCAGATGTTTCTGGCCTGTAGTCCACACCAGGAACCTGGTTCACCTGAACCAGATGTTTCTGGCCTGTAGTCCACACCAGGAACCTGGTTCACCTAAACCAGGAACCTGGTTCACCTGAACCAGATGTTTCTGGCCTGTAGTCCACACCAGGAACCTGGTTCACCTGAACCAGATGTTTCTGGCCTGTCGTCCACACCAGGAACCTGGTTCACCTAAACCAGGAACCTGGTTCACCTGAACCAGATGTTTCTGGCCTGTGGTCCACGCCAGGAACCTGGTTCACCTACACCAGGAACCTGGTTCACCTAAACCAGATGTTTCTGGCCTGTGGTCCACGCCAGGAACCTGGTTCACCTACACCAGGAACCTGGTTCACCTAAACCAGATGTTTCTGGCCTGTGGTCCACACCAGGTTCCTGGTTCACCTAAACCAGATGTTCCTGGCCTGTCGTCCACACCAGGAACCTGGTTCACCTAAACCAGGAACCTGGTTCACCTGAACCAGATGTTTCTGGCCTGTGGTCCACACCAGGTACCTGGTTCACCTACACCAGGAACCTGGTTCACCTAAACCAGATGTTCCTGGCCTGTCGTCCACACCAGGAACCTGGTTCACCTAAACCAGGAACCTGGTTCACCTGAACCAGATGTTTCTGGCCTGTGGTCCACACCAGGAACCTGCTTCACCTAAACCAGGAACCTGGTTCACCTGAACCAGATGTTTCTGGCCTGTGGTCCACACCAGGAACCTGCTTCACCTACACCAGATGTTTCTACGGGGGTAGGAGGGGCTCTTGAGGAGGGAACCAGGGGGCTAGCCCTGGCAGGTTTAACCTTGGACAGGTGAAAGGTGGGGTGGACACGAAGCGAGCGGGGCAAGCGAAGACGGGCTGGTGTTGGTGCGGCGATGCAAGCGCGCTTGGCTGAAGGCCAGAAGCAAGCTGTTGCAGTGATCTGCAGAGCGTAAGAGGCTTGCAGACCGGCACCGGGTTCCCGCACCTACTTACACTGTTGGTCAGCGTGTGTGGCTCTCCACCCGGGACCTGCCTATCCACTCAGACGTAAAGAAGCTGGCGTCAAGGTTTATTGGACCTTATCCCATAGTGAAGCTGGTTGGCCCCTCTGCAGTCCGCCTTCATTTGCCCCGCTCGCTTCGCGTCCACCCCACCTTTCATGTGTCCAAGGTTAAACCTGCCCGGGTTAGCCCCCTGGTTCCCTCCTCAAGAACCCCTCCTCCCCCCCATATTTTAGAGGGTGAGGAGGCTTTTTCTGTCAGGCGGCTCCTGGCAGCTCGACGGCGTGGCCGGGGGTACCTGGTGGATTGGGAGGGGTATGGTCCTGAGGAACGTGTCTCGGTACCTGCTAGGGACATCTTGGACCCAGACATGATAAGGGACTTCCACAGGCAGCATCCTGACATGCCTGGGCCGTCTGGAGCCGGTCGTGGAGGGGGGGGGGGGGGGTGGGGGGGTGGGTACTGTCAGGAGGTAGGCTGGGATCTCCCTTTAAGAGTGGGCGGGCCACAGGTCTGGGTGGTCGGTGCCACACCTGTACCCAGTTCTGTCATGACCATCCCAGCTATATCCCTCCATGCACAGCAACCCCCACCCACCCACCCCCACAAGCCACCACCAGTACAGAGGAAGACACCCTCCCTCCCCCCTTCGCACCACTCACGATCACCACAGCTCAGGTATGCGGAGAGCTGAGGAGGCTGCGCCCCGGTAAAGCTGCAGGTCCAGACGGAGTATCCCCGAGACTACTGAAGGCCTGTGCGCAGGAGCTGGGACACCCACTACAGCGCATCTTCAACCTGAGCTTGGGACTGGGGAGGGTTCCCCAGCTGTGGAAAACATCCTGCATCATTCCAGTCCCAAAGAAACCACATCCTGGTGAGCTGAACGACTTCAGGCCGGTCGCCCTGACGTCCCATGTGATGAAGACCATGGAACGGCTGCTGCTCCATCACCTAAGGCCACAGACCCACCACGCTCTCGACCCCCTGCAGTTTGCCTACCGGGAAAAGGTGGGTGTGGAGGATGCCATCATCTCTCTCGCCCATCTGGACAGTGGCAGTGCTGCTGTGAGGATTACATTTTTGGACTTCTCCAGCGCATTCAACACCATCCAGCCTCTGCTCCTCAGGGACAAACTCACAGAGATGGGAGTGACGTGGATTACAGACTACCTGACTGGCAGACCTCAGTACGTTCCACTGGGGGACTGCAGGTCCGACACTGTGATCAGCAACACTGGAGCACCACAGGGAACTGTACTCTCTCCGGTCCTTTTCACCCTGTACACCACGGACTTCCAATAGAACTCTGACCTCTGCCACTTGAAGAAGTTGGCGGACGACACGGCCATAGTGGGTTGTAGCGGACGACACGGCCATAGTGGGTTGTAGCGGACGACACGGCCATAGTGGGTTGTATCAAGGGTGGACAGGAGGAGGAGTACAGGGAGCTGATCCAGGACTTCGTCACATGGTGCGACTCCACCCACCTGCTCCTCAACACCACCAAGACCAAGGAGATGGTGGTGGACTTTAGGAGAACCAGGCCGCACCCGGAGCCTGTTGGGATAAAGGGGGACTGGGTGGAGGTGGTTCACACCTACAAATACCTGGGAGTGCTGCTGGCAGCATCAAGAAGAAGGGTGCTGGGGGGGCAGCCTCAAGAAGAAGGATGCTGGGGGGGCAGCATCAAGAAGAAGGATACTGGGGGGGCAGCCTCAAGAAGAAGGATGCTAGGGGGGCAGCCTCAAGAAGAAGGATGCTGGGGGGGCAGCATCAAGAAGAAGGATACTGGGGGGGCAGCCTCAAGAAGAAGGATGCTGGGGGTGGGGGCAGCCTCAAGAAGAAGGATGCTGGGGGGGCAGCATCAAGAAGAAGGATACTGGGGGGGCAGCCTCAAGAAGAAGGATGCTGGGGGGGCAGCATCAAGAAGAAGGGTGCTGGGGGGGCAGCCTCAAGAAGAAGGGTGCTGGGGGGGCAGCATCAAGAAGAAGGATGCTGGGGGGGCAGCCTCAAGAAGAAGGGTGCTGGGGGGGGCAGCCTCAAGAAGAAGGATGCTGGGGGGGGGGCAGCCTCAAGAAGAAGGATGCTGGGGGGGCAGCCTCAAGAAGAAGGGTGCTGGGGGGGCAGCCTCAAGAAGAAGGATGCTGGGGGGGCAGCCTCAAGAAGAAAGGTGCTGGGGGGGCAGCCTCAAGAAGAAGGATGCTGGGGGGGGCAGCCTCAAGAAGAAGGATGCTGGGGGGGCAGCCTCAAGAAGAAGGGTGCTGGGGGGGCAGCCTCAAGAAGAAGGATTCTGGGGGGGCAGCCTCAAGAAGAAGGGTGCTGGGGGGGCAGCCTCAAGAAGAAGGATTCTGGGGGGGGCAGCCTCAAGAAGAAGGGTGCTGGGGGGGCAGCCTCAAGAAGAAGGATTCTGGGGGGGCAGCCTCAAGAAGAAGGGTGCTGGGGGGGCAGCCTCAAGAAGAAGGATTCTGGGGGGGGCAGCCTCAAGAAGAAGGGTGCTGGGGGGGCAGCCTCAAGAAGAAGGATTCTGGGGGGGGCAGCCTCAAGAAGAAGGATGCTGCACGCCTGGACAAACTGGTGAGGAAGGCGGGCTCTGTGGTTGGCTCAGAGCTGGACAGCCCGACGGACACTGAACAGACTCCTGTCCATAATAGACAATCCACAGCATCCACTGCACAACACCAACAACAACAACAACAACAACAACAACAACAACAACAACAACAACAACAACAACAACACCATCTCCAGGCAGAGGAGCAGCTTCAGTGACAGACTGAGGAGATCATTCCTCCCCCACGCCATCAGACTCTTCAACACCTCTCGGGGGAGGCCTTAGTGGACTTACTACACACACACACACACACACACACACACACACACACACACACACACACACACACACACACACACACACACACACTACTTATCTTAATTATTTGTTTATTGCTTAATTATTTGCTTAATTATTGTTTATACTGAAGTTATATTTCTTCTATTTTACCTATTGCTTTTTTTTTTTACCCTGCCTGCCCCTGTGTTTCCATATTGCTGCTGCTGGAATCGTGAATTTCTCGTGGAGATCATTAAAGTATCTATCTATCTATCTATCTATCTATCTATCTATCTATCTATCTATCTATCTATCTATCTATCTATCTATCTATCTATCTATCTATCTATCTATCTATATATGTCCTGTCTGTGTGTGTGTTCCTTGTTGGTCTGTTAGTCATCCATGTCTGGTCCGTCCTGTCCAGTGTCTGGAGTTCAGGTTGAAGAGCAACCTACATCTCTTGTCGGTCTGTACTGCTCCTTTGTAAATAAAGACTTGATTAAACTCAGCCTGCCTCGGAGTCCTGCAATTGGGACCTGTCTGCTACCTGTGACAAATATGAGGGGTACCTCAGGGTTCAAACCTCAGGACACATTGAGTTTTAACTTTGTGTCGTCTGAAGGTCAGGTATGCTAATAAAGGTATTTTATGTATTTGTAATAATGTGATTTTGTACATAATGACAACTGTAGCAAATCAAAACTAACAAGTGTATAAGCAAACTTATTTTTTTTAATGTACAATTTTTCCACATTAATGTATTTCATATTTACAATTCAAGTTCAAATGAATGTGACTAAACTTTTTCATCTTTCAGGCTAAATACAAGGAGGCCAGTAAGAAGCAGACGGCAGTGTCACTATACCATCAGCTACCTGAAACTCTGGAGACGCAACACGCTAAAGAAGCTTCGCAGCTGCAGAGTCAGGTCGGTCCACACACTAAACTTGGTTGATCAACAGGAACTCCTTACTTGGTGAAGTTCCTTGTATTGTCCTAAGTGAACAATGCTAACTTAGCTGCATTATTGTAGTTGTTGGGATTCATGGTTATTATTAGCATTATATTACTGTAAGTAATGGGTTACTGAAAGTAATAAATGACTGGATGTAATTTATGAAAAATGTGAATTATTAATGGATGTAAACTGTCATTTACTCAAACAACTCCTAAAGTAATTGACTCAAGGTTAATAAATAATTAAAAAAAATTTATTCATTAATGATTATCAATTGAATAATTGATTATTTATTTATTGATAATAAAAGGGGGCACAATCAGTTAAACTGGAAATAGCTAATACCAAAATATCAGTCTTGTTTGTAAAAAGGTTATTTAAGTTAGTTAATATTTCTGTGTAAATATAACAATCTTAAATAACATTTAAGGTGTGAGATTCGAGCACAGACTGTTACAAACCAGTGAATTGTCAACAATAAATATCAATAATTACCAGGAATCCATCAATTCAGCTAAAAGGCGTTTATTAACAAAAATGTATTAATTCATGAATAATTCGGGAATTATTTCATAAACCAACACAATCAAGTAACAAACATCATCTAACATGGAGATCTAATCTACTAAACAGCAACACTATGTACAAAGAAAGAGGGTGTGTGTGTGTGTGTGTGTGTGTGTGGTTGTATTGCAATGCCAATGAGCTTCCACCGTGTGACGGATGAGTTGGCTTCACCAAGATGGCAGACCTGGTGGAGATGTGGCAGTTGATTAACAACCAGATAAACAGGAGACCCATTGCTTGCGCATGCACAAGGGCGTCTGGCAGAGCCAAAATGGCGTCCACCACCACGCAGTGAAAAGCCAAGCAGCCATCTTCTGTGCGTCGTGTGGTGCGTTTGGCGAGGTGACATCGTGACACCGCGGCTGCAGCTGGACGCTAATAACACACAAGCCTGAACAGGTAGTGAGGCCGTGGCCGTGCAGATGGTGTCAGACATGCAACTGTTTGTGTGAGCATTCTTATATGTTGGTCCCGGAATCCCTGCTCTCCCCCAAGCAGCTCTCCCCCAAGAGAACAGGCTGCAAGAACAATGTGAAGGTAGTAGAACAGCAGGGGGGGGGGGACAGTGACCTGAGAGGGCCACAAGTCCCAGGTTGGAAAAACCTCATCATTGGTGGAACCAGACCTGGACACAGTGGGACTCTGAAGTCCAACTTGGTCAAACCAGCTAGCAACCCACTGCCCCCTCAACCTGGTCTCCAAGCAGGACCAGGTCTCTGCTTCTCAACCTGGTCTCCAAGCAGGGACCAGGTCTCTGCTTCTCAACCTGGTCTCCAAGCAGGAACCAGGTCTCTGCTTCCCAAACTGGTCTCCAAGCAGGGACCAGGTCTCTGCAGCACCAGGAGACCAAGAGAGCACAAAGTGGACCAGAAGAACCAAACCAAGGTTCAGTCCGCTGGCGAGCAGAACACAGTGAAGCTAACCTAGCAGCGCTGCTAGATTAGCCTGAAGCTAACCTGCAATGTGTTTCATGTGCCGCTGAAAAGCATCTGTTGTGTACGAACGTGAGCACAATGTTCACATGCATCATCAGAAGCTCTGGACTCTGGTTTTCCCCTCAGAACAGGAGTTCTACAGAGATCTCTGTGTGGAGAACCGAGCCACGGAACCAATCCTCACCAGAACTTTCTCCCTCTTTCCCTCCTCTCTCTCTCCTTCATTAACCCCTCATGTATCCCACCACCACATGTGTTAGCTGATGGAGATAAGTTCTCCTCAGAGCCACATTTAGCATCTGAACCTCTAACTTGTGTCGCCGTGATGCATCAGTATCGTCACCAGAGTTTGACTGCATGTCTCAACATCAGTTAAACTCCAGTGTTACAGTAGTGATTCGGCCCCGGTGAGACCTCTTGCTCTGAGCGTCTCCTACGCTCATGCACGCGACGGACATCTTGTTTATCTGGTCACCAAGCAACCGTCACGTCCCCAGAAACCCCAGAAATGGGTGGAAGTGATCATCACTTTAAAGCACTGTGGGGAGCGCTGACACAGTGGAAAAGCAGTATATAAGTGAAATCCATTTCCTGTTACTGAAAAGTTACCTTTTTCCAAATCGGTTTTTCATGTAGTTTTAATAATTTGCATGTCATTTGATTACAGTGTTGCTGTGACACTTCACTGTAGACAACAGCTAATGCTAATGCTAACAGTCTGACAGAGATGACAATTATTGACTCACTGACTAAAATAATGAGCAAAAATAATTTCCATGAGCCAGTGTTTTGTAAGTGACGTGAGATGAAATTGATTCAGTTGTTCATGTTTGAAAATAGGAAAAAAAAAGTGTTTGGTGTGTTTCGGTTGCTTTAATTGAGTGGCTTTGACATCATGAAGACAGAACTAACCTGTGAGACTCTTCATGTGAGTGTGCTACAGAGACAAGCCTCTGATCTGCCCTCATCCTACAGGTTTTATATAAAGAGGCTGTGAAGAAGGAGCTGCAGCGTCCGGTTTACCACCAGCTCCCTGATACTCTGGACACGCAGTTCGCTCAGGAAGTCGGTGACATGCAGAGTCAGGTAAGAGCCAAGCTGGCAGAGCTTCAAAACAACATGGATGATGTCATGGAGGAGGGGGGGGGTGGTTCACACACAATGAGACACGGAGGGCCACCACCTGCTAGCATTCATAGTGGTTACTTGTGGTCATAGACATAATACAGAGCAGACGCTGTATTGACCGCGGCCACCTATTGGCACAGAAATGCCTTTATGATGAAACAAATCAGACTTCACTCTTCTGCTGCAGCTGCATAAAAAAGCTGCTGCTTTTCCCGAAGCTTCTAGGAGTCGAGGAGGGTGATGAACGTCAGCTTTTCCTGATCTTGAAAATAACATAATGGCAAATAATATAATCCTGAATCCTGCCATGGAGTTTGTAGTGAGCACAGGTAAACTGCACTGTGCGCTCAGAGTGCTGCGGTAATTCTGCAACCAAATGTCTTCATCTTCTCCTTTAGTCGTTTTAGGCCGACAAAACTACTGTCAAATAAACACAACGATATTTTTGTTTGTGCAGCTCGCTACAGATGCAGCTAGCGAGCTGGAGAGTGACTCAGGCACATTTCTTTACCCGGCAACAGGTGATGGCAATAATGTGTTACTATGTGATTGGTTAAAAGCTTTAATATGGAAGTCGTGTCTGGAAGCAGTGCAGACGATGAGAAGCGATGAGAAGAAGTGGACAGACCATTTGGAATTATTTAATTCATGAACAAAATATAATTAACACCTGTGATTCAGATCTTTTTCTTAGGCCTGCAGAGAAGCCTTGAAGGCCTTGCTGGCCCACCTCTGCCTGATATTAATTTTGAGATGTGAATAATCACAGCAGCCCGGTGCTGCACTGTGACTCCTCCCAGCCTAACTTTTAGTTTCACTGCACACCAGGGCAGTCAAACATAAGGCTCCAATCCAGCCCTGCAAACCACCAAACAAGGTGATTATTAGGATTTAGAGGAGTTTTTTGACATTTCACTGTATTTTGCACCAGAATGTTCCATTAAAATTGACTTTATGTTCAGATTGTAGTCATTTTCACTAGTAATTGTTTGATCTTGACAATTTTGTCACATACACTGCAACCACAACAAAGAAACATTTTCAAGTGTAAATTTGTTATTGTTATTATGGCACGATTTTATATCGTTCAACAAACTCAATAGAAGACGAAACTGTACTGTCCTGCTTCAGAAGTTCCATTTTATTTAGTACTCCCATGATTCATTGCAGCACAACAGTTCAGTCCTTACAATGGCTTGTTAATTATTTTTTAGTAGGAACAGCACATTTACATATCAAATAATGCCGAAGTAGCTCCCCCTTGAACTGCTACCTAAAGGTGGTGGGAGAGTTTGAGCATCCGAATGATCCCAGGAGCTCTGTTGTTGGGGGGCTTGCCAAGGCAAACAGGTCCTAGGTGACGGGTCAGACTAAAAGCAGTTCAACACACCCTATGAACAAACATCGAAAGAGAGGAGAGATGTCGCCCGGTAAAGTGCAGCCGGAGCCCCACCATGGAGCCAAGCCTGGGGTTGGGGCTTGTATGCGAGCGCCTGGTGGCCGGCCTCTTGCTCAAGGGACCCGGCCGGGCTCAGCCCGAAGGGACGACGAGGGCCCCTCCTCCTCTTCCTCCTGTGAGCCCACCACCTATCGTGGCTGCCGTAGGGGTCGAGTGCAGTGTGGATTGGGTGGCAGTCGACGGCAGGGGCCTCGACGACCCGATCCATGTGACTGTGACTCCGACACAGAATCTGGTTTTCGGGACATGAAACGTGACCTTGCTGGGGGGGAAGGAGCCTGAGCTTGTGAGGGAGGCTGAGAGATACCGTCTAGATATAGTTGGGCTCACCTCCACTCACAGCTTGGACTCTGGAACCCAGCTCCTCCACAGGGGCTGGACACTCCACTTCTCTGGAGTTGCCCGCGGTGTAAGGCGGCGGGCTGGAGTGGGCTTGCTTATTGCCCCACAGCTCAGCCGCCATGTTCTGGAGTTCACCCCGGTGAACGAGAGGGTTGCATAGGGACGAGCATGGGGCAGGTCTCTGACTGTTGTCTCAGCCTATGGACCGAACAGCAGTCCAGAGTACCCTACAGTCTTGGAGTCCCTGGGAGGGGTGCTGGATAGTGCTCCAACTGGGGACTCCATTGTTCTCCTGGGGGACTTCAACGCCCACGTGGGCAATGCCAGTGAGACCTGGAAATGGGGTGATTGGGAGGAACGGCCTCCCCGATCTGAACCCGAGCGGTGTTCTGTTA
The DNA here is from genome assembly GCF_963422515.1 of Blennius ocellaris. Lineage (NCBI taxonomy): Eukaryota > Metazoa > Chordata > Actinopteri > Blenniiformes > Blenniidae > Blennius > Blennius ocellaris. The sequence goes on from NC_137668.1 coordinate 5,416,670, forward strand.
TTGGACTTCTGTGCCAGTCACAGCTTGTCCATAACGAACACCATGTTGGAGAACAGGGGTGTCCATAAGTGCACATGGCACCAGGACACCCTAGGCCAGAGGTCAATGATAGACTTTGTGGTCGTGTCATCTGATCTCTGGCCGTGTGTCTTGGACACTCGGGTAAAGAGAGGGGCAGAGCTGTCAACTGATCACCACCTGGTGGTGAGTTGGATGCGCTGGACCGGGAGGAGGCCGGATAGACTCGGCAGGCCCAAACGTGTTGTGAGGGTCTGCTGGGAACATCTGGCTGAGCCCTCCGTCCCTGCAGTCTTCAACTCCCACCTCCGGGAGAGCTTCTCACACATCCCGAGGGAGGTTGGAGACATTGAGTCCGAGTGGACCATGTTCTCCACTTCCATTGTTGAAGCTGCTGCTCGGAGCTGTGGCCGCAGGGTCTATGGCGCCTGTCGTGGCAACAATCCCCGAACCCGGTGGTGGCAACCGGAAGTAAGGGATGCCGTCAAGCTGAAGAAGGAGTCCAATCGGGCACTGTTTGCTCATTGGACTCCCGAGGCTGCTGACAGATACCGGCAGGCCAAGCAGGCAAAAACTCTGGTCTGGGAGGAGTTCGGAGAGGCCATGGAGGAGGACTTTCGGCTCGCCACGGAGGAAATTCTGGCAAAATGTCTGGCGCCTCAGGAGGGGGAAGCAGTTCTCCACCAACACTGTTTACAGTGGAAGTGGGGAGCTGTTGACCTCAACTGGGGACATTGTTGGGCGGTGGAATGAATACTTCGAGGACCTCCTCAATCCCACCACCACGTCTTCCATTGAGGAAGCAGAGGCTGGGTTCTTAGAGGTGGACTCGTCCATTACCCAAGCCGAAGTCACTGAGGTAGTTGCTAAGCTCCTCGGTGGCAAGGCACCAGGAGTGGATGAGATTCGCCCAGAGTTCCTTAAGTCTCTGGATGTGCAGGGACTGTCGTGGCTGACTCGTCTCTGCAACATTGCGTGGTGGGCGGGGACAGTACCTCTGGACTGGCAGACCGGGGTGGTGGTCCCTCTCTTTAAGAAGGGGGATCAGAGGGTGTGTTCCAACTACAGAGGGATCACACTCCTCAGCCTCCCCGGGAAAGTCTACTCCAGGGTACTGGAGAGGAGGGTCCGGCCGTTAGTCCAACCTCGTATCCAAGAGGAACAATGTGGTTTTCATCCTGGTCGTGGAACACTGGACCAGCTCTATACCCTCCACCAGTTTCTCCTGATGGTGGAACACTGGACCAGCTCTATACCCTCCACCAGGTTCTCCTGATGGTGGAACACTGGACCAGCTCTATACCCTCTACCAGGTGCTTGAGGGTTCATGGGAGTTCGCCCAACCAGTCCACATGTGTTTTGTGGATCTGGAGAAGGCGTTTGACCATGTCCCTCGAGACGTCCTGTGGGGGGAGCTCCGGGAGTATGGAGTCCGGGGCCCTTTGTTAAGGTCTGTTCGGTCCTTGTATTCCCGGAGCAGGAGTTTGGTTCACATTGCCGGCAGTAAGTCGGACCTGTTCCCAGTGCACGTTGGCCTCCGGCAGGGGTGTCCTTTATCACCAGTTCTGTTCATTACCTATATGGACAGAATCTCTACGCACAGCCGGGGGCCGGAGGGGGTCCGGTTTTGGGACCACAGGATCCCATCTCTGCTTTTTGCAGATGGTGTGGTTCTGTTGGCTCCATCAAGCCTGGACCTTCAGCGTACACTGACGCGGTTCACAACCGAGTCTGAAGCAGCTGGGATGAAGATCAGCACCTCTAAATCCGAGGCCATGGTTTTCAACCGGAAAAAGGTGTCTTGCCCCCTCCAGGTCGGTGGAGTGCCCTTGTCCCAGGTGGAGGAGTTCAAGTATCTTGGGGTCTTGTTCACGAGTGGGGGAAGATGGAGCGTGAGATCGACAGGCGGATCGGTGCAGCGTCTGCAGTTATGTGGTCGTTGTATCGGTCCGTCGTGGTGAAGAAGGAGCTGAGCCAAAAGACAAGGCTCTCGATTTACCGGTCGATCTTCATCCCTACCCTCACCTATGGTCATGAACTATGGGTCATGACCGAAAGAACGAGATCAGTCTCCCTTAGAGATAGGGTGAGGAGCTCAGTCACCCTTAGAGATAGGGTGAGGAGCTCAGTCACCCTTAGAGATAGCAGATGAAATAGATTGGATCTCATGGTGGGAGGGTCCATGCACCTTAAGTGATGGCACAGATTTCAGTGCAGGCCTGGCCGTGTTATTTAGCAAAGCTGCAAATGCTAAAGTTGTATCTTCAGCAGAAGTGGTTAAGGGACGGCTGCAAATTGTGAAAGCAGAAATTGAGGGTTCTGTTTTTTGTTTTATAAATGTTTATGCACCTAATCAGGGGAGGGAGAGACTTACTTTCTTTTCACTGTTAAAAAACGAACTTCTGAAGTACAGTCAGGAACAGCTGATCTTTGCTGGGGATTCTAGCTGCACTGTAGACTTCACAATAGACAGAATAGGTGAAGAACCTCATCCACTCTCATCTGATAGCCTCAAAAACATAATCACACATCTAGATTTGTTAGATACATGGAGGGTCAGACATCCACAGTCCAGACAGTACACATGGGTCAGGGTCAGCAATAACAGGGTGAGTGCAGCCAGACTAGACAAAAGTCTCAGCTCCAGGTTACTTCATAGCACCATAACTCCAGTTGGCTTCACGGATCACCATTTGGCCATCACAGACTTAGTAATCTCTCCTGGTGAAAGAGTCAAATCATACTGGCTTTTCAACAACAAACTTCTACAGGACAGTGCTTTCTGCAAAAGCTTTGGACTCTTTTGGGGTCAGTGGAAAATTAAAAAAACAGATTTTAGCGCCTTGAAACTGTGGTGGGAGGTTGGTAAAACACAAATACGTGTTTTTTGCCAACAGTACACTTCCTTTTCTACTGCCAGGTCAAAGGCAGCAGTTCAGGAGCTGGAGACCAGCATTAGGAACATTGAGGAGCTGGAAACCAGCATTAGGAACATTGAGGAGCTGCTACAGAGGAACTCTGACCAGCGACTGGCCAGCTGCTGCAGGAAAAGAGACATGAACTGAGCTCTTTCCTGCAGGAGAGAGTAAAGGGTGCTCTGGTCAGGTCTCGCTTCCTGCAGCTGAAGGACATGGATGCCCCAAGCTCATTCTGCTTCAGCCTGGAGAGACCGGCAGCACGGAGGAAGCATATGGCCTGTCTGAAGCTTCCTGGAGGAAGAACCACAAGGTGTGCAGTGGAGATGAGGAGCCATGCAGTGGACTTCTACGCTGACCTCTTGATGGGACCTCTTGAATGGGAGCTCCTGGAGGGGCTTCCACAGCTCAGCCTGGAGGAGAAAGCTGCTCTGGATGGGGACCTGACGTTGGAGGAGCTAACTGTCGCTGTCAGCCAGATGTCGTCAGGACGGGCACCGGGACTCGATGGCCTCTCCACGGACGGGCACCGAGACTCGATGGCCTCTCCACGGACGGGCACCGGGACTCGATGGCCTCTCCACGGACCGGCACCGGGACTCGATGGCCTCTCCACGGACGGGCACCGGGAATCGATGGCCTCTCCACGGAGTTCCTTCAACACTTCTGGGAAATCATTGGACCTGATTTACATAGCGTTCTCCTAGAATGCTACACATCAGGATCTCTTCCTGTGTCCTGTCAACGGGCAGTACTGTCCTTGCTGCCAAAGAAGGGAAGGACAGTAGACAGAAGAAAGGCCTTACTAAAGAACTGGAGGCCAGTGGCCCTTCTTTGTACAGACTACAAGCTGCTTTCCAGAGCCCTTTCCAACAGGCTCAGGGACTTCCTGGGAAATATTGTCCATTCGGACCAGAACTATTGTGTTCCCGACAGGACAATTATGGACAACATTTTCCTCATGCCAGATGTCATTGATGTATGCAAGTTGCACAATGTAAACTGTGGTGTCTCATCCCTGGACCAGGAGAAAGCTTTCGACAGGGTCGATCACTCCTACTTGTTTTCTGCACTGAGGGTGTTTGGTTTTGGTGATGGGTTTGTGTCCTGGGTTGGTGTTTTGTACAGTGGTGCACAGTGCATGGTGAAGTTGGGAGCAGGGCTGAGTTGGCCAATCCCTGTACAGCGAGGGACTAGACAAGGTTGTCCTATTTCGGGACAGCTGTATAGCCTCACCATCGAGCCCTTGCTGCACAGGCTGAGAGGTCTGCTCGGTGGCCTCTCATTGCCTGATTCTGCTGAAACACATCATGCTCCTACTGTTTCCACCTACGCAGATGACCTGTGTGTATTTGTCTCCAGCCAGAGGGATGTTCAGAGGTTACACCACCTTCTCTCTTTATGAAAGGGCCACATCTGCAAGGGTAAACTGGGCAAAAAGTGACGCTTTGCTGATGGGACAGTGGAGGAGTCAGGCAGTGCCCAGTCTACCTGGAGGGCTTCAGTGGGGGAAGGAAGGCCTCACAGTGCTCGGGGTATTCTGAGGCACTGAGAGCTTTGAGTTTAAGAACTGGGAGGGAGTGAAGGAGAAAGTGAGCGCTCGGTTGTCCAAATGGAAATGCTTGCTGCCGCAGTTGTCGAATAGAGGAAGAGTTTTGGTAGCAAATCATTTGGTCGCCTCGACTCTTTGGCACAAGCTCATCACTGACACCACCAAGAGGTTTGGTAGAGCACATCCAGAGAGCCATCCTGGACTTCTTTTGGTCTGGCCATCACTGGGTTTGGGCCGCAGCACTTTACCTGCCAGTGGCTGAAGGAGGGCAGAGCCTCATTAACATCCAGGCAAAGATCGCTGCCTTCAGACTCAGAACTGCACAAATGCTGCTCTATGACTGTGGACCAAGCTGGTTCAACACAGCTCAGTTGTTGCTGAGGAGAGCTGGGCGGTTCGGATACTTTAAACAGCTTTTCCTCCTCCAGCTGGAAGAAGTGGTTCTTTCTGGACTGACACCTTTCTACAGCTCTGTTCTGCAGGCATGGCAGATCCTCAATTTCCAACGAGCTTCAAATGAGACCCAGGGCATGTGGCTGTTTGAAGAACCTCTGTTCTTCAACCAATTCATCAGAACTCAAGCACTGCAGTCTGCGAGCCTCTGAACCAGCCTCAGGCTGGCTGGCTGCACCAAACTGGGACATCTGTTGAAGACAACTGCAACCTCCCTGGACGACCTGAGAGCCGGCAGAGGGATCACCTCTCCCAGGCTGATCGACCGTGTGGTGGAGGAGGTCTGTGCTGCCTTGCCACACTCATTGAGAACGTTTGCAAGGAACCAGACCCTGTGGAACCAGTGAGGACAGAGAATACAGTTTCCCCTCCCTGTCCATCACCCCAGCTGTGGGGAAGTGGCAGGATGGGGGGGGGGGGGGTCAGCTGCTCTCTTTCAAAATCCTGAAGCTGGAAATGTTTCATGATGCTGGAAAGAAAAGTATCTACCAAACCTGTGTTAAAGTCCTGAACCTGCGTTTGCTGATGGGGATGAAAGAGTCGAGGTGGACTGAGTTCTTTGGTCCAAGCTTTTCTCCGAAGGGCAGCTGGCGGTCCCTGTACACCTGCCTGGTGACAAACGGACAGCAGACCTCCAGTGGAGGGTTGTGATGGAGCCAGAGCTACAACCAGAGACAGAGCACACCTTGATCCAGAGCTAGCTTTGTTTGTTTTTGTTTTTGTTAGCTGAGTGATGATGTGACAGTGATCTGTTGTCTCTTTGAAATGGGCAAATAAAGGGACTTTGAAAACCAAAAACCGTCTCGTCTCGTCTCGTCTCCAGACTCTTGTTGGAGAGGTATAACAGTAAATATTATAAATAAATAATATATAGTAAATAGTAAACAATATTATTATATATCTCTGCCAGATGGAGCCATAATGGCTATTATAGGGCTGAACTGTGGCTAACTCTCTTCTGATTGTTTTTGATTAGAAGTGTTGTGTACCGTCCATTTAACAACTCTTATGTGTTTTGTGTTTCTGAATGTAGAACAAGTACAAGGAGGAAGGCATGAAGAGGCTCTCTCAGAGTTTTTACTCTCAGCTGCCTCAAACCTCAGAGACAGAGTTCGCTAAAAACATGTCTGAGCTGCAGAGCGAGGTGAGAATTCAACTACCATCTTATCGCGTCCTGCTCAGATGAGTATGAACTGTGTACTTTAATGTCTGGATCAAAGTACAGGACCGCAACAAACACACAGTCACATTCTCTCATTTCAAGAAACTATTCAACACAATAATTTTCTTTAATTCAATTGTCTCGTTTACACACCGAGTCCTATTTTTGATTGATTAATTATTTAGTGCTTGATGATTGCTACTTTAGAATTTTTCACTTATTTTTGAAATATTTTCAAAATTGTGTTTTTTATTATTATTATTATTATTATTATTATTATTATTATTATTATTATTATTATTATTATTATTATTATTATTATTATTATTATTATTAATAATAATAATAATAATAATAATAGTAGCTTCTCAAGGTAACCAATGTGATAATTGTCTTTTTTTGATTTCTTATTTTATATTTTACGATTATCTTCATCTCTATGCATGTTTGTTTATTCATATTTCATTTATGTATGTTTGGTTGGTTTTTTTCATTTGTTTTGTTGCTTGTTGGTTGGTTGTTTTTTTGTTTGTTTATTTGTTTATTTGCTTAATTTATGGTATTTGTTTGCTCAATTGTTTGCTTGTTTGAGTGCTTCCTTCATTGTTTATGTTTTTTTTTGTTTTGTTTATGTACTTGCTTGGTTGCTTTGTTTATTTGTCCCTCTGATGTTCAGATGAAGTACAGGAAGTCGGGCAGGCAGGACACCGGCTCCAGTTTGTTTTCTGTGATGGCTGAAACTTTGGAAACTCAACATGCCAAACAAGTGTCACAGATCCAGAGCCAGGTAACAGACGCTGCTAATGCTACAGCCTTCATGTGCTAATGCTACAGCCTTCATGAGCTGATGCTACAGCCTTCATGTGCTGATGCTACAGCCTTCATGTGCTAATGCTACAGCCTTCATGTGCTAATGCTACAGCCTTCATGAGCTAATGCTATGTGCTAATGCTACAGCCATCCATCCATCCATCCATTGGCTACCGCTTTATCCGGGGCCGGGTCGCGGAGGCAGCAGTCTGAGCAGAGTTGCCCAGACTTCCCTCGCCCCAGACACTTCCTCCAGCTCCTCCGGTGGCACCCCAAGGCGTTCCCAGGCCAGCCGAGAGACATAGTCCCTCCAGCGTGTCCTGGGTCTGCCCCGAGGCCTCCTACCGGAGGGACATGCCCGAAACACCTCCCTCGGGAGGCGTCCGGGGGGCATCCGAAATAGATGCCCGAGCCACCTCAGCTGGCTCCTCTCGATGTGGAGGAGCAGCGGCTCTACTCCGAGCTCCTCCCTGGTGACTGAGCTCCTCACCCTATCTCTAAGGGTACGCCCAGCCACCCTACGGAGGAAGCTCATTTCAGCCGCTTGTATCCGAGATCTCGTTCTTTCGGTCATGACCCATAGTTCATGACCATAGGTGAGGGTAGGAACGAAGATCGACCGGTAAATCGAGAGCTTCGCTTTTTGGCTCAGCTCCTTCTTCACCACGACGGACCGATACAACGTCCGCATGACTGCAGACGCTGCACCGATCCGCCTGTCGATCTCACGCTCCATCTTTCCCCCACTCGTGAACAAGACCCCAAGATACTTGAACTCCTCCACCTGGGACAAGGGCACTCCACCGACCTGGAGGGGGCAAGCCACCTTTTTCCGGTCGAGAACCATGGCCTCGGATTTAGAGGTGCTGATCCTCATCCCAGCTGCTTCACACTCGGCTGCGAACCGTGTCAGTGCACGCTGGAGATCCAGGCTTGATGGGGCCAACAGAACCACATCATCCGCAAATAGCAGAGATGAGATTCTGTGGTCCCCAAACCGGACCCCCTCTGGCCCCCGGCTGTGCCTAGAAATTCTGTCCATATATATGATGAACAGAACCGGTGACAAAGGACACCCCTGCCGGAGGCCAACGTGCACAGGAAACAGGTCCGACTTACTGCCGGCAATGCGAACCAGACTCCTGCTCCGGGAATACAAGGACCGAACAGCCCTCAACAAGGGACCCCGGACTCCGTACTCCCGGAGCACCCCCCACAGGACATCTCGGGGGACGCGGTCGAACGCCTTCTCCAGATCCACAAAACACATGTGGACTGGTTGGGCGAACTCCCACGAACCCTCAAGCACCTGGTGGAGGGTATAGAGCTGGTCCAGTGTTCCACGACCAGGACGAAAACCGCATTGTTCCTCTTGGATCCGAGGTTCGACTAACGGCCGGACCCTCCTCTCCAGTACCCTGGAATAGACTTTCCCGGGGAGGCTGAGGAGTGTGATCCCTCTGTAGTTGGAACACACCCTCCGATCCCCCTTCTTAAAGAGAGGGACCACCACCCCGGTCTGCCAGTCCAGAGGTACTGTCCCCGCCCGCCACGCGATGTTGCAGAGACGAGTCAGCCACGACAGTCCCTGCACATCCAGAGACTTAAGGAACTCTGGGCGAATCTCATCCACTCCCGGTGCCTTGCCACCGAGGAGCTTCACAACAACCTCGGTGACTTCAGCTTGGGAAATGGACAAGTCCACCTCTGAGAACCCAGTCTCTGCTTCCTCAATGGAAGACGTGGTGGTGGGATTGAGGAGGTCCTCGAAGTATTCCTTCCACCGCCCGACAATGTCCCCAGTTGAGGTCAACAGCTCCCCACTTCCACTGTAAACAGTGTTGGTGGAGAACTGCTTCCCCCGCCTGAGGCGCCGGACGGTTTGCCAGAATTTCCTCGAGGCCGACCGAAAGTCCTCCTCCATGGCCTCTCCGAACTCCTCCCAGACCCGAGTTTTTGCCTCCACCACAGCCCGGGCTGCGGCTCGCTTGGCCTGCCGGTACCTGTCGATTGCCTCGGGAGTCCTATGAGCTAACAGTGCCCGGTAGGACTCCTTCTTCAGCTTGACGGCATCCCTTACTTCCGGTGTCCACCACCGGGTTCGGGGATTGCCGCCACGACAGGCGCCAGAGACCCTGCGGCCACAGCTCCGAGCAGCAGCTTCGACAATGGAAGTTGAGAACATGGTCCACTCGGACTCAATGTCTCCAACCTCCCTCGGGATCTGTGAGAAGCTCTCCCGGAGGTGGGAGTTGAAGGCTGCGCGGACGGAAGGCTCGGCCAGATGTTCCCAGCAGACCCTCACAACACGTTTGGGCCTGCCGAGTCTATCCGGCCTCCTCCCAGTCCAGCGCATCCAACTCACCACCAGGTGGTGATCAGTTGACAGCTCTGCCCCTCTCTTTACCCGAGTGTCCAAGACACGCGGCCAGAGATCAGATGACACGACCACAAAGTCTATCATTGACCTCCGGCCTAGGGTGTCCTGGTGCCATGTGCACTTATGGACACCCCTGTGCTCGAACATGGTGTTCGTTATGGACAAGCTGTGACTGGCACAGAAGTCCAATAACAGAACACCACTCGGGTTCAGATCGGGGGGGCCGTTCCTCCCAATCACCCCCTTCCAAGTCTCGCTGTCATTGCCCACGTGGGCGTTGAAGTCCCCCAGGAGAACAATGGAGTCCCCAGTTGGGGCACTATCCAGCACCCCTCCCAGGGACTCCAAGAAGGTTGGGTACTCTGAACTGCTGTTCGGTGCATAGGCCGAAACAACAGTCAGAGACCTGTCCCCTACTTGTAGGCGTAGGGACGCAACCCTCTCGTTCACCGGGGTGAACTCCAACACATGGCGGCTGAGCTGTGGGGCAATAAGTTAATAAGTAATAATAATGTAGTAATAATAATGCTACAGCCTTCATGTGCTAATGCTATGTGCTAATGCTACAGCCTTCATGAGCTGATGCTACAGCCTTCATGTGCTATGCTACAGCCTTCATGAGCTAATGCTACAGCCTTCATGTGCTAATGCTACAGCCTTCATGAGCTAATGCTACAGCCTTCATGTGCTAATGCTACAGCCTTCATGAGCTAATGCTACAGCCTTCATGTGCTAATGCTACTGTCCTGATTGTGCTGTTTTGGATACAGCGCTACGGCACTGATGCTATATCATCAGTGCGACAGTGCTAATACCACTGTTCTACTGTTGTTGCATGCTACTGCAGTAATGCTACAATCATAGTCTTCATGCAGCAATACTACTGTTCTGTTGCTATGAAAATTATACTAATGCACTCATGCTAATGCTCTTGTACTAATTTTACTCCTGTGTTCATGCTGTGATACTATTGCTATGGCAACAGTACTACTGTACTGATACGACAGTAGTAATGCATCAGCATTGGTTACTGTACAGAAGCTAATCTTAAATACTACTGCACTATACTGACAACAATATACATGTTTCTTAAGTAATGCTACCGTGTTAATACTACAGTACTAAAGTTACATAAGGCTATATTACTGACACTGCCTCACAAATGCTGTTGCACTAATGCTGCTTTAATAAAGTTATGGCACTCATACTTCGATACCCGTCTCCCTAATTGATTCTGTCCTAATGCTACAGTACTCATACAGATGTGCCAGGACAGCGATGCTAACACATGAATGCTAAGGAACTAATGGTCTACTTATGCTATGGCAATAATACTACTGTACTAATGCCACAGCAGTAATGCATCAGCACTAATGTTATTGTACAAACTCTTCTTCTAATGCTACTAATACCGCTGTGCTAATGCTGGTATGACATGATTGCTGTTGCACTGATGCTGCATTATTAATGCTCCTGTATTCATCCTACAACTGTAATTCCACTGCATTACTGTTAAAGTGACTGTTCCTCCGGTGCAGGTGAGGTACAAAGAGGAGGTGCAGAAGGAGATGAAGTCCTCCCTCTTCTCCGTGCTCCCTCAGACTCCTCAGACCGAGCTCGCCAAGGAGCTGACGCAACTCCAGAGTCAGGTGATCCAGAGCTCCTCCTCCTCTTCCTGTCTGGGATGATGAGCACCTCCTCCTCCCAGTAGTCATTTCATCAATTTTCTGATGATTTTCTGGGAAAAAAAATAAATAAATTCTGGGATATATTCAAATTGACTTTTTTGAATAAAAAACGATGTATGTATGTATAAAATGGAACAAATATAATTTGATAATTAGTATGTTTATTTATTATGTATTTTTTGTTAATATTTATTTGCTGTTTCATTTTTTGTGGATGTATCCTTTCTGTGTGTGTGTGTGTGTGTGTGTGTGTGTGTGTGTGTGTAGGTTCAGTACAAACAGAAGAGGCCCTCCTCTTCCTCCTCCCTCTTTCACCTCCTCCCTCAGACGGCTGAGACACTCTTCGCTGAACACATGTCTGAGATCCAGAGTGAGGTCAGCCTTCCCCTGATCCTTCGCTCTCCCCTGACCTCCTCCAGCCACTCACTGTGTGTGTGTGTGTGTGTGTGTCCTCCTCAGATGAAGTACAGGAAGGACAAAGAGGACCTGTCCAGCTCTTTGTACGCGCTGCTTCCTGAGACTCTGGACACTCAGTTTGTGAAGGAGATGTCGGAGACACACAGCCAGGTGAGACGCTCCAGACTGAACCCACCAATCACAGGAGGGAAGCCGGGGAGGGCATTTACAAAGCTGGTGATTCAGAAGAGAGACACAATCTTCTGGCAGCAGACCTCCTCACTGCAGGGCTGAAGAGGAGGAGCAATCGATTAGTAGATTACTGAAGAGGAGGAGCAATCGATTAGTAGATTACTGAAGAGGAGGAGCAATCGATTAGTAGATTACTGAAGAGGAGGAGCAATCGATTAGTAGATTACTGAAGAGGAGGAGCAATCCATTAGTAGATTACTGAAGAGGAGGAGCAATCGATTAGTAGATTACTGAAGAGGAGGAGCAATCGATTAGTAGATTACTGAAGAGGAGGAGCAATCGATTAGTAGATTACTGAAGAGGAGCAGCAATCGATTAGTAGATTACTGAAGAGGAGGAGCAATCGATTAGTAGATTACTGAAGAGGAGGAGCAATCGATTAGTAGATTACTGAAGAGGAGGAGCAATCGATTAGTAGATTACTGAAGAGGAGGAGCAATCGATTAGTAGATTACTGAAGAGGAGGAGCAATCGATTAGTAGATTACTGAAGAGGAGGAGCAATCCATTAGTAGATTACTGAAGAGGAGGAGCAATCGATTAGTAGATTACCTGCAGGAGAGTCAGGAGGGAGGATCTGGTGCTGGAGCCAGGTGGGGATCCTCACAGAAAGTTTTCATTGTACTTGTGGAATGAGTAGATTAATTTAAATTAATTGAATAATGTTTTGGCAAGATTTATATATTATACTTGTATTTGATGTAAACTTTGAAAATCAATTTAACAAAGTATATGAAAAAAATGTCAAATGGAACAAAAGGAACAGATGGTTTTTTGACAATCGAGATGGTCACAGGTTTGATGACGGTTACATCCGATACTGATCTGATTTATTTCCACTTGTGAACGAGGCCCGCCTCAAGATATCTGAATGGGTGTATCTGTTTCCTGTCGTCACTGTCCAAATGCACATCCCACATCCCTCCAGTACCACATAAGAGCAAAGATCACAACTGGGTACAGTTACTCTGAATTGTCAATGAGACCAGAAGCAGCCACTGATCTCCGGTTGTGAGTCAGCTCTGGGGTCAAACAGGCCGAGACACCGGCACCTCATTGGCTGGCCTCTGATAAACGTATGAACGTGTGGACAGTTCTAGTCATACAGGCTAAACTGAGTGTGGGTGTCTTCCAGGTGAAGTACAAACAGGACGGGAAGCAGCAGGGGGCCTCGTCTCTTTACTCCAAACTGCCCCAAACTCTGGAGACCAAACACGCCAAAGAAGCCATGGAGCTGCAGAGTGACGTGAGTGTCCTCCTCTTCTTCACACTCTCTTCTTCACACAGCTCTCTCCTAGCGCTGGGCGACATGTGGTCAAATCAACATTAGGGGATTTGATCAGTTCACCTCCATAGGGCCGTCAAACGACACTGTGTGGACATAAAAGAAGAAAACACAAAGTAAGAGCTTTTAGTTAAGATGTATTGAAGAGCTGATGGTCAGAGGACTTGAAACGAGAAGGACTGAGGATGAGACGCTGACTTTGTCTGTATGGCTCCTGAACACAGGATTCCTCCACACAGCCGCTACAACTTCTGAACTCCTCCATCACCTCCTCTCTCCACCGCTGTGACACACTGGATGGGTGGAGTCACGTCTCTCACACAGTACAGTGTCTTAAAGGGACAGGCGACCTACACCCTCAAAACCAACCTTTCTTTTTCTTTTTTTAAACTCACAATATACCAACATGGGGAACATGACCTCGGGAGGCTTGGGTTTATTGCCCAGGCCTAGTCTCAGTTCTGACAGGAAGCTCTCAGCTCAGTTCTCCATTCAAACAGCTGGAGGCTCCGGTCCGGAACTCTGCAACCTTTAGAAAATATAGTAAATAACAAAGTTCAAATGTAAACAGTAAAGCTCAATAATTGACTTTATACACATTAAGGATTTTTGTTGTTGTTAATTATTTGACCTTATCTTGTATAAAAATAATTTGAATTAAATGATCATTAAGTCGGGTAATCATTAAATTACCCGACTAGTTGACTAGTTGAACGTTAGTCAAGGTAGACAGGTACTAGCTAGTCATATTCAACTGTTACGACTTGTCGTCCCAAGACAACTAACTGGTTTTGTGTTTTTCCTCCGTACATTTTGGCTGGAGACAGAAAAGAACGGAAGTAAAAAAGCTTTGAAAAATTGCTTTGCTACAGAAAGTGAGGCTGCATTCAATTAGGTTTCAGAGCTACAATTCAGGAACAAGTTGATGTTTATTTTGTTTTTGTAGACACTTTTAACAGTTTTCTTCTTAAGCTATTGTAGTTATTTTTTTTTTACCATTTGATGCATCTTGACTATTGTAGCCGTTTGAACCGTTTAGTTTATGGCGTCGCAGTGCACTTCGTAATGGTTGGAGCCATTGTAGCTATATTAGCAAAGTTAACCACTTTAGTTTGACCTTTCTTGGCTGTTTATTGTATGTAAGCCATTTTAGCAGTTGTTCCTGCTTTATATTTCTTGAATAGTTTTAGCTATTTTATCTGTTTTCAACTAATTCAGCCGTTTTACTCATTTTACCTTTTTGTAAACATTTTTGGCTTCGAGGCCATTTCTTACTTTCGCTCAGGTACTTTTTAATTGTGTGTGTGTTTTTATTGCTGATGCTGCATCATAATTTCGTTCTGCAGTGTATTGCTGATGTAATTTGCTAGAATGACAAAGTAATCTGAATCTGAATTATTTCTGAAAACAGTGTAGTATGCACATGAAACAAAAAGGAAAACAAAAGTGTTTATTTCTATGAAATCTTCCGGAAGTTTCATGGAACTGCTACAGAGAAGCAGAAAATTCAATTCAACGTTATTTATATAGCACCAAATACAACACAGTCCTGTCTCGATGCTTTTAACAAAGAGAAACCCAACAATCCAATCCAAGTCCAACTAACCTCACAAAGTGACATAATAACGGCAGTTCCTCGTTTGTCCACCAGGGTCACTGTTTGTGTGTGAGCACAGCTGCTCTCGCTCTCTTTCTGATCCAATCATTTCCCCTTTTAAAGACCAACTGAAGGAATTTGACTATTTATACGTATCAACATCACACTTTAATCAGATAAAGGTGTTTCGAGTTTAAATGAGATGGGCATATAATCAGATTACTTATTGACCATGTGACCACAGCTACTGAAAACCAGACCAGCTGTGGCAGTGAGCTAGCAGTGAAAGCTAGACAAGTGCACACCCAGCTGCAGTCCGCATGTAGAGCTTTCAACATGGTTTTTTTTTTTTTTTAAACTTAATTTTTATTGAAATTTTTCAGTTTTCACAGTTCAGGGCAAAACAAATATACAACCATCTTTCATCAGTCAAAGTCTATTGTCCAGTGGTGGCGGTGTCCTCTTCTGTCCTCCTGAAATCAGTCCATTTTTCCCACTTTTCTTCAAATTGAGACTCCTGTAATCTTAGTTTGTGAGTGAGTCTCTCCATTACAAATATTTCCTCAACAATCCATAACCACTGCTCCCGGGTCGGCGGCTCCACTTTGTACCACAATCTGGTAACTGGTAACTTTCTTGCTTGCTGTTAGTAATATCTTAAACAGATATACGTCTTCTCTTTGTATCACATTATGAGTTATGTTTCCCAAATACAGCATCTAACATGTTTTGGGGAACTGATATCCGATTACTTTTTGTAAACTCTGCCATATTTGTTCCCAATACACCTGTAGTTTGTGACAGGACCAAAATATATGTGTGTGATCTGCATCAACGTGTCCACACTGTCTCCAACATGGTTGTTGTGCTGACGCCACTTTTGTCCTTATGTTTGGAGTTATGAAAAATCTAACAATATTTTTCCAACTAAATTCCCGCCAAACCCTGGAGCTGGTGGCCGTGGACTGTGATTTACACATAACAAACCATTCCTCTTCTGTTATTTGTTCATTTAGCTCTCTTTCCCACTTTTCTTTAATATATAGAGAGGAATTGTCCCTTTTCGACACCAGATTTTGGTATAAAGTTGAGATCACTCTACACTTTTTCCCTTCTTCAACATGGTTTTTATTGACAACTTGAATCTGTTTTGGGATGGACCCTCACTCTTCAGGAATGATGGAATTCACCCAAATAGGCATGGTTGTGAAAAGCTTTAATAAACACGCTCCCTCTGCCCCTCCTGCCACCCCCCAGGCCAGTGTCTCCCCCTTCAGCCCTCCTCACTGTGGAGGGCAGACTGGCCCTACACATCACTACATTCCTGTGATTATCAATCGTAGGGTCACTACACAGCAATCCCACAGGAACAGGTATGGCCATGGAGCACACTGCTGCTGGCTTGTGCTGCAGCGCCCCCGACTGAGCGTTCTGTACAAACGGCTCTGCTAAATGTACGTTCCATTACCAAGAAAACCTTTCTTCTTCAGGACCTGTTCATGAAGGAAAACCTGGACTTGTTATTCCTCACTGAAACTTGGCAGAGGTCTTCTGAATATACCGCTCTAAATGAAGTGTGTCCCTCAGACTGCCGCTACATCAGCACACCAAGGCTCTCGGGCCGTGGAGGAGGTCTTGCTGGGATTTTTAAAAGTCATTTTGACTGCCGGTCAGTCAGCACAAAGACATTTCCATCCTTTGAATTCACTGTAACAAAAGTTGGCCGTGTTAACCCTTTTTACTGTATTTTAATCTCCTGACCTCCAGGCCCTTTCCTGTCTGATTTTACCGAGTTCTTATCTTCACTTATGTTTGAAAAGGTCTTAATTATTGGGGATTTTAATTTTCACATTGACGATGTTACCTCTGAGGATGCTGCTGCCTTTCTGGATATTACCAAGTCTTTTAGCTTTATGTAGCATGTTTCTGGACCCACACACAAAGCTGGACATACCTTGGACATGGTTTTTAACTCATGGACTTACTGTGGAAAACATTCGCCTTGAGGATTTACTGGTCCCTGATCATGAATGTGTCTTTTTTGGACTTTCCTGTAGTCTGGATTTGCAACCACGTAACTCCTTGTCTCAATCTCGGCGCATCATAAATGAACACACTGCTGAACGATTTACTGTTTATTTGATGAACATGGCCTGTCAGAGTGTGATGATGTGCAAACCCTGGTGGAGCTTTTTCACAGCAAGTGCTCCTCTGTTCTAGACATGGTTGCTCCCCTCACACCTGAAAAACATTCTTCAGTAAAATCCTCACCTTGGATTAACGAGTCAATTCGCTGTCTCAGGCGTCAGTGTAGGAGGACAGAGCGTTTATGGAAATCCACTGAACTACAGGTCCACCGACTGCATCTTAAGGAATTATTACTGGAACTCAATGAAATGATTAGAGTTTGTCACGGCTGGGAGCCAGTGCGTGGATGTCTCGAACCCAAAAGCAGACCTCAAGGCAGAATAGGTGCAATTGTCACAGTTTTTATTGCGCAGACAGGAAAAGGGGAGCTGGAAGGTGCGTTGCACCCGAACCAGAAGTGCTGCGCCGGCAGGACCACCGCAGCAGGGAGGTGCGCGGCACCCCGTGGAGGGGTGCGGACGGCGCACGGGGAACGCAGCCAGCAGTGCGGCGCAGGCGGGAACCCCAGCAGGAGAGACGGTGCACTGCACTCCGTGGCGGAGTGCGGATGGCGCACGGGGAACGCCGCCGGGAGTCCTGCGCAGACAAGAGACACACAACGGACACCACACCCCAAGGAGAACACTACACACCCGTGAAGGACTCACACCACACCACAGGGAAGACACACACAACAGACATCTTTGACTGGACCAGGGACTATCGGGCATCTTGAAACCGTCGGAACGGACCCGGAGACTCTGGGGCATCTCGGAACGGACCCGGAGACTCTCGGGCATCTCGGACTGACCCCCCCCCGGGGAGGACACTCACTCCCCAGGGAGGACAAACACAAACTCACATGAGACTGCAGTCGAGAACAGACCAACAATCCTCTGGCACCGGACCCTCCTCACTGCAGGGCTTAAGAGCTTGGAGCAATCAATTGCCTGATTGCCTGCAGGAGTGTCCGTGAGGATCCGGTGCCGGAGCGAGGTGTGTGAAACGTCACAGAGTTGCAAGAACAACATATTTCGCCAACCTAATTTCTGTGAACAAAAGAAATTCAAAAGTTCTCATTCTTATTTTTTTGTATAACTATGTACTCTATACCTTTAATAATCATATTGTGGCAGGATAAAGGACACTCTGGAGCTGAAGGTAAAACTTGTCTTTTATTTCGCAACCGCCAAAAACTGATGACTGAACAGCACAGCACATCCAAAACACGGGAGACATAAACCACGCCCCCTTCCCACAGTCCTGCTGGGTGAGAGGCCTGGGTCCTAGCGGCCGCCACCACCCAGAAGGCAAACCTGGGAAAACCAGTTAATACCTCACTGGAGGCTTAATCAGTCGGCCATAACAACTGCCTTGTCCTTCAGGCAAAACAGCAGGCAAAACTCGGCAAGCAGGGCGACTATGAGGAGGAGAAAAACAGTCATCCACAGGCTGTGAGCTAGAACGCCCATCAGGAGAAGAAACCACTGGGGGTCTTGAAGGAGGAAGACCACGACGGGGAACCTGGGCTGGAAACATGACGTCATCAGCCATCATATGAGCAGGCTTAAGTCTGTCTAAAGAAATGTGCTCCCTGCACCCCCCCACATCCAGCACAAAAACCTTAGGACCCCTCTCCAGGACCCTGAAGGGGTCATCATACGGGGGTCGTAAGGGCAAGCAGTGAGCGTCATGCCGCACGAAAACAAAACGGGCCGACTTGAGCTCCGCCGGAACAAACGACCGTGGACAACAGTGGTGAACGGGGCCCAGAGCCGAAAAACCGCTGGAGGAAAATGGACCGACGTCTGACCGGGGTCGCGGCGCAGAACTTACAGGCAAAAATTCCCCAGGAACACGGAGCGGCTGACAAAGCACGAGCTCGGCAGGCGACGCATTTAGATCCTCCTTAGGAGCCGAAGCAACCCCAGCATTACCCAAGGAAAACGGGCCAATTACCATCAGACAGTGCGGCACGCAGCGCAGCTTTAAGGGACCGGTGAAAACGCTCACACAAGCCATTAGCCTGAGGGTGATGTGCAGTTGTACGATGTACCTGCACCCCTAGGGACCCCGCCATCACAGACCAAAGGGGCCCCTGTCGGAGGTACTATCTGACGGGGTACCGAAACACGAGACCCAAGCAGAAAGGACCGAGCGCGCCACATCTGCAGAAGTCATGGAGGACAGAGGAACTGCCTCTGGCCACCTGGTGGTTTGATCCACCATCATAAGCAGGTGTGTAAAACCCTGCGAAGGAGGCAGAGGACGCACCAAACCCACATGCACATGGTCAAAACGTCTCGCCGGAATGGGGAACAGTTCAAGGGGTGACTTGGTGTGCTGGTGGACCTTAGCACACTGACACATGCAGCTGCCCACTCTTTAACATCGCGGTGAAGGCCAAACGAACTTGGCCCCAACCAACTTCACCGACGCCCGCACACCCGGGTGAAAGAGGTTAATGAATAGAGTCAAAAACTCGCCGGCGCCAAGAAACTGGAACTACGGGGCGGGGCCAACCCATAGAGACATCACAGAGGAGAGGAGAACCACCCTCATCCAAAACTGCATTCTCCAGCCTAAGGCCCATACTTGCAGACCTAAGAGCCAAGATGTCCGAGTCTTCGGGTTGATCGGCAGCCAGAGCAGAAAAATCCTCCCCCAGATGCACCGGACACACAAGCACACGAGACAGACAATCAGCGACATGATTCACTTTACCAGCCACATGTCGGATGTCAGTCGTAAACTCGGAGATGGATGCCAAATGGCGCTGCCGGCGAGCAGACCACAGCTCCTTGGACATGGTAAAGGTTAGTGGTTTGTGATCCACATAAGCTGTGAATGAACGACCCTCCAGAAGGAAGTGGAAATGACGGGTCGCAAGGTACAACGCCAACAATTCACGGTCAAAAACACGATACTTGCGTTCGCTATCTCGTAGCTTGCGGCTGAAAAATGCAAGAGGCTGCCAAACTCCAGCCCCCTGCTGTTCCACCACAGCCCCCACCGCTATATCAGACACGTCAGTCGTTAAAGAGACGGGTGCTGAAGGTGCTGGATGGGCTAAAAGAGCTGCATCAGCAAGAGCAGTCTTTGCATTCTTGCTGGAACTGTGAATTTCTCTTGGAGATTATTAAAGTATTTATCTATCTATTTATCTATCTATCTTCTCAAAGGCCTGGACACGGTCGTCTGAAAAGTCTGTGCTGCCCCTTTAAGGCCAAAAGGCATGCGCAGGAACTCAAAAAGCCCGAAGGGGTAATCACTGCAGTCTGAGGCACATCATCTGCACACAGGAACCTGGTGATAACTGCCACCAGGTCCACTTTAGAAAACACAGACATGCCAAACGCACAGAAAAGTCTTGAATATGGTGAACGGGTTAGCGATCGTGTACAGTGAGCGGCCGCCACAATATCTCTTTTTGACTTATTTTTTAACAATTTTTATTTATTTATTATTTATTTATTTATCCTATTTACTTCTTTTTTTCTTCTTTTCTGTTAAGTACTGTTAAACACCTTGTGACTCATGTCTGGGAAAGGTGCTATATAAATAAAGTTCTATTCTAAGTAGCAAGAGCATCAAAGCTATACCATGAAGTTTATCCAAATAATGAATTCTCTTTTCTAAAAAATTACTTTTACCAAAATCTGTCTGAAAAAAAAGATTCAATATTTTTTTTATGTTCTGAATTTTCAGTTTTTCCTAGAAATTGTGAATTAAATGTAAACATTTTCATTATAAAGTTAGGATTTTTTTTTCAGATGGAAGCTAAAGAAAACTTTGCTCACCTGAGTAGAATGAGAATCACCTCCGATGTTTTTCTCTCCAACAGAAAAAGTACACAGACGAAGGGAGGAAGGAGATGACGACGTCTTTGTACTCTCAGCTGCCTGAAACTGCAGAAGTACAGTTTGCCAGAGAAATGACAGAAATACAGAGTGAGGTACCACCACTCCGCCACCGTTACTTCTTTCACTATGTACTCAACAGGATTTCAACATCAAAGTAGGAGCATTCATATTGAATGAAGTAACTTGTAACTCAGAACTTAATGGTTTTGTTCACATCTGAGGGACAGTTCAAGCAGGATGAGCTGCTCATGTCCCTCATCAAACGTTATTGGTTGATGCTAAGGTTGTTCCTGAATGTGCTTTAGGATGAAACCTGCCTCAGTGCTGCTGACTCACTAATTACCTGCTAGCTTGAGCCAGAGCCTCTTTGTTATGAAGGAGCATCTTCCTCCCCTAACGTCAGCTTATAGAGCATCTTCCTCCCCTAACGTCAGGTTATAGAGCATCTTCCTCCTATAACGTCAGGTTATAGAGCATCTTCCTCCTCTAACGTCAGGTTATAGAGCATATTCCCCCTCTAACATCAGATTATAGAGCATCTTCCTCCTCTAACGTCAGGTTGTAGAGCATCTTCCTCCTCTAACGTCAGGTTATCGAGCATCTTCCTCCTCTAACGTCAGGTTATAGAGCATCTTCCTCCTCTAACATCAGATTATAGAGCATCTTCCTCCTCTAACGTCAGGCTATAGAGCATCTTCCTCCTCTAACGTCAGGCTATAGAGCATCTTCCTCCTCTAACGTCAGGTTATAGAGCATCTTCCTCCTCTAACATCAGGCTATAGAGCATCTTCCTCCTCTAACGTCAGGTTACAGAGCATCTTCCTCCTCTAACGTCAGGTTATAGAGCATCTTCCTCCTCTAACATCAGGTTATAGAGCATCTTCCTCCTCTAACGTCAGGTTATAGAGCATCTTCCTCCTCTAACGTCAGATTATAGAGCATCTTCCTCCTCTAACGTCAGGTTATAGAGCATCTTCCCCCTCTAACGTCAGGTTATAGAGCATCTTCCTCCTCTAACATCAGATTATAGAGCATCTTCCTCCTCTAATCCAGATTATAGAACATCTTCTTCCTCTAACATTAGATTATAGAGCATCTTCCTCCTCTAACATCAGATTATAGAGCATCGTCCTCCTCTAATCCAGATTATAAAGCATCTTCCTCCTCTAATCCAGATTATAGCGCATCTTCCTCCTCTAACAACAGATTATAGAGCATACTCCCCCTCCAATCCAGATTATAGAGCATCTTCCTCCTCAAACATCAGATTATAGAGCATCTTCCTCCTCTAACATCATATTATACAGCATAGTCCTCCTCTAATCCAGATTAGAGAGCATCTTCCTCCTCTAACATCAGATTATAGAACATCTTCCTCCTCTAATCCAGATTATAGAGCATCTTCCTCCTCTAACGTCAGGTTATAGAGCATCTTCCTCCTCTAACATCAGGTTATAGAGCATCTTCCTCCTTTAACGTCAGATTATGGAGCATCTTCCTCCTCTAACGTCAGGTTATAGAGCATCTTCCTCCTCTAACATCAAATTATAGATAATCTT
This sequence comes from Blennius ocellaris, assembly GCF_963422515.1. Classification (NCBI taxonomy): domain Eukaryota; kingdom Metazoa; phylum Chordata; class Actinopteri; order Blenniiformes; family Blenniidae; genus Blennius; species Blennius ocellaris. Next base: position 5,438,726 of record NC_137668.1, read on the forward strand.
CCTCCTCTAATCCAGATTATAGAACACCTTCTTCCTCTAACATCAGATTATAGAGCATCTTCCTCCTCTAACATCAGATTATAGAGCATCGTCCTCCTCTAATCCAGATTATAGAGCATCTTCCTCCTCTAATCCAGATTATAGAGCATCGTCCTCCGCTAACAACAGATTATAGAGCATCTTCCTCCTCCAATCCAGATTATAGAGCATCTTCCTCCTCAAACATCAGATTATAGAGCATCTTCCTCCTCTAACATCATATTATACAGCATAGTCCTCCTCTAATCCAGATTAGAGAGCATCTTCCTCCTCTAACATCAGATTATAGAATATCTTCCTCCTCTAATCCAGATTATAGAGCATCTTCCTCCTCTAACATCAGATTATAGAATATCTTCCTCCTCTAATCCAGATTATAGAGCATCTTCCTCCTCTAACCTCAGATTATAGTGTCTTCCTCCTGGTAACTGGTAAATTTAGCTGAACTGTAATTTTATGTGTAATGTTATTGCACATGGTAAACTATGTGCAATAACCCCTGCATCTACGCCACTTTATCTCCCCACATTTATCTACGTCACTCTATCTACGTCACTCTATCTACGTCACTCTATCTACGCCACTCTATCTACGCCACTCTATTTACGTCACTTTATCTACGCCACTCTTTCTACGCCACTCTATCTACGCCACTCTATCTACGTCACTCTATCTACGCCACTCTATCTATGCCACTCTATCTACGTCACTCTATCTACGCCACTCTATCTACGCCACTCTATTTACGCCACTTTATCTACGCCACTCTTTCTACGCCACTCTATCTACGTCACTTTATCTACGCCACTCTATCTACGTCACTTTATCTATGCCACTCTTTCTACGCCACTCTATCTACGTCAATTTATCTACGTCACTTTATCCACGCCACTTTATCTACGTCACTTAATTGACCACTTGTTAGGACTGAACCTGCACTGCCAACACTGGTATTATTTTTTACTACAGTATATTTATTGTACTTTATTCTACACCTTGCCCCCCCCCAATCATAGTTTAATTTCCTTGTATTTCATCTTACTGTATACTTTGCTCCCCTTAGAACTTATTATACTTTATTATAGTTTGTGATTTTTATCTTATTTTTTTATTTTAGTCCTATTTTATTTGACCTATTATTACTTTCTACTGTAAATACTTTTGGCCCTTGGAGTTCTTGATAGTCATTGTATATCAGATTCCTCTACTCTTTTCTAACTGTTTGCACATTTCTTGTCTTTCCTACTCAAGAGTCCTTAAGAGCAGAATGGAACAAGTACATTTCTCCTCTGTGAGATCAATAAAGGCTGATCTTATCTTATCTTATCTTATCTTATCTTATCTTATCTTATCTTAACTGTATCAGTGAATTAAAGCGTCAGCTCAGTTTATGCTAATGCTAACACTACCGTGACACTGCTATGTGATTGTTCTTAACACAGGAACTTTAAGTAACTAGTTACTGGTTGTACGAAGGAGAGGAGAAGGTGTAGGGCCTCACCTAACGGCTTCTCAGCTCATCTCTTGTGTTGTCATGTGTAGAACAAGTATAAGGAAAGTGGGAAGAAGAGTCAGAGTGTGAGCGTTTACTCTCAGCTCGCCCAGACCAATGAGATCCAGCTGGCCAAAGCTTTGTCCCACATCCAAAGTGAGGTACGTTCAACCTCAGCATGAAGCTCAACAATGTGACCTGCAGCCTTACAAAAGGAACATCTGTGTTGTTTCTCAGACTAAATATAAAGAAGCTGGACAGAAGGAGGCGTCCAGCTGTCTGTACTCCAAGCTCCTGGAGACCATGGACACTCAGCACGCTAAGCAAGTGTCGCAGCTGCAGAGCCATGTACGAACCAACCACATCACTTTTCTTCTTCACTTCTCCACAATAGAAGACACTACCCCCTTAAAAATACGCATCAACTTTGCATTTTCATTTGACAAACGTTTTGCTTTTACATAGCAACGTCTGAAAAATAATGTCCATCTCTACGGAAACTGCAGAAACACTGAAACCACTGCAGTGAGCACAGCAGGCCAGGAGGTGGTGCTGCTGGTTGTTCTGGTAATGAAGCCACACACTCTCACGCAGCAGAGAACAAACACAACATTAACAATGGGAGTTCATGGACATTCTAGTGGCCGAGTTGGATTGTTATTACGGTGACTGTCAAAATAAAAGTATCAAGTCCAGGAGAATCTGGACTGGGCGTCATGACACTATTATTGTATATCTACTCACAGAGGTATTTATCATGGCCTTAGTGCATATGGTCAAAGAGGTCAGTTCATAGATACGAAACACTAGATGCCTCACTGCGCCACCTGTGACGTGCCTACAGCGGCGCCATCTTGGAGAGGTCGCCTGCCGATGCTAAACTTCTAGATCCCAGGCTAGAAAATCCACAAAAACATTCGTAGCTTGCTTGCTCGTTCACGTAGGCACAAAAAAAATACTTCATTTTAAAGCTGAGGTGAAGTTCTATCCCATGGAAACCTCATGGGGAAATATTGGGAGGTGGGGGGAGTCTTGCCTCAGCTTTAAAATGAGGTATTACTTGTGTTGCTACGTGGACTAGCAAGCGAGCTACGAATGTATTTGTGGATTTTCTAGCCTGGGATCTATGTTTAGCACGAGCGGGAGACCCCCCCAAGATGGCGGCGCTGTCAGCACGTCACGTCAACAGGTGCTGATTGGCTGTGCAGCATCTAGTGTTTATATCTATGGGTCAAATGTCCTTGTTCTCCCATTGTTCATGTTCATACTGGATTGTTCTCTGCTGCATATTTGTTTGGTTTCATGACAAAAACAACCAAGAGCACCAACGTGTGGCCTGACATGCTAACTACTGTTTTCAGTGTTTCTGTCATTTCCATGCAAACAGACATGGTTTTCTAAATGTTGCAGTATAAACACATTTTCTGAAACAAAAATACAAAACAATGTGTTTTCACTTGGATCGTTAAGGTGTGAATGGGGCGACAGCTGTTCGAGAGACACGGGTAGAAAACGGTGTTTGTATTTGGCTTCTTTAACGTTAGCGTTAGCATGCTGCAGACCAAACAGACTCCAGCTGTCTTCCGGTTTGTAGGTGAAGTACAGGGAGGACGGGCTGAAGGAGTCCGCCAGCTCGCTGTACCACCGTCTTCCTGAAACCAGTGAGACGCGGCGAGCTAAAGAGCAGCAGGACGTCTGCAGCGAGCAGAAGTACAGAGCGGACGGCAAGAAGGAGGCCGCCAAGAACCTGTACGCCCTCTTGCCTGAGACCTCAGACACCCTGTTCTCCAAGCACGTGTCAGAGATCCAGAGCGAGGTGAGGTCCCTGAAGGCATCACGGGAGCTTCTTCTCCACTGTCGTCTTATTGTTCCAGCAAAGACATGGTTTGTGTTTCCAGGCAAAGTACAGGAAGGACAAAGAGGACCTGTCCAGCTCTTTGTACGCGCTGCTTCCTGAGACTCTGGACACTCAGTTTGTGAAGGAGATGTCGGAGACCCACAGCCAGGTGAGACACTCCAGACTGAACCCACCAATCACAGGAGGGGATGGCCTCAGAGGCTCCGCCTCTTGAAAAAACATCCGTAAACAGTGCAATTTTTCTCAAACAAAAAATCAAAAAATCTGTTAAAATTCAAATACATTTGTTCAAATTTATTTATTTAAAATTCCTTAGAAAAGTACTTTTTCTAATTGTAGGATTTATTAAACTTGATTAAAAATATAAATAAAGATTTTAAACGTCTTCTGAAAATAGGACTGAATATAGAATTAAATAATTTGACAAATCTTTGCAAAGAAAATTATGAAAAATTAAATTATTTGTTAATTTAGAAAAACAAATAGTACCATTTCTAAATAATACAAAATATGTAAAGAAAATCACCTAAATTGAAGATAATTTTTATTTTAATTTGGTTTGTTAAAATTGATTTAACAATCTATTCAAAATGTAAAACTCAAAATAGAATTTATTTCAAAAGAATTAAAGTTTTATGATTTCATCATTCTTAAATGGCAAGTTGTACCACTCAAAAAGAATAACATGTAGAAAAATTCATAAATAATACAGAAAAAATAACACAAATAATATAAATTATAAAACGATACAATTCTTTAAAATTGTACCTTTGGGAAAATGTATTCAATAAAATTGATTAAAAATGTAGGACTTCTAAGAATGTATTGCTAAATCATTTATTTTTAACACAAAACCTAATGTACATTAGGAAAGATAGAACTACTGTCTTAATAACCAATTTGTGAATAATAAAGAATATGTGATGGAAACAACTTCACTTCCAAATTAAAGAACAATGATAGAATATATTAAAATTAAGAAATTCAAAGTGTATTTATTTTCAATTTTAAATACATTTATTTGAAGAAATTGATGACAGAATTCATGAAAGTAATGAAATAAATATGTCAAATTCATTTCAGAAATTATACAAATTGTTACAATTTTCTTAAGAATATTATTTTACCAGATAGCATATTTTATGTGGAAATTTCAGAATATATAAGACATTTATTTATTTTTTTAATGGTTTTAAAGTTTGTTATACATTATTATTTATTAGAATACATTTTAGTAATTTTGAGAATTTGTCAGAATTTTATCAAGAATGAAAAATGTTCTGAAATTGTTGATTAGTTTAGAAGAAGTCGACAGTGAGTGCAGGTTTCACTGTGAGAGTGCAGGTTGAGGGGAAGCGTCAGATTGGCAGTGCAGAGTGACGCTGTGTTTGATTCTGCAGGTCAGATACAAGCAGGAGGCAGTGAAGCAGGGCGGCAGTCCACTGTACCACAGCCTGCCTCACACTCTGGAAACTGAACACGTGAAGGAGGTCACTGAGCTGCAGAGCCAGGTCTCACACACACACACACACACACACACACGCACACACACACACGCACACACACAGCTTGTAGAGCATCTTCCTCCCAGTGACTGGTCTTTGTTTTGTCTCTTCCCTTCCAGAACAAGTACAGGCAGAATGTGAAGGCGTCCATGTCCTCCAGTTTGTACGCTCAGCTGCCGCAGACGGCCGAGACGCAACTGGCGGCTCAGATGTCGGAGCTTCAGAGCGAGGTCAGCTTCTGGTTCCTGTGTATGACAGCGAGTCGCCCTACTTCGCCTGGTGTCAGTGTGATGGTGTGATTCCTGCTTTCAGAGTAAATACAGAGAGGAGGGCCTGAGGAGCCTGGCACACAGCTTCTACTCTCAGCTCCCAGAGACCGCAGAGACGCAGCTCGCCAAGAGTGTGTCGGAGCTGCAGAGCCAGGTGACCATGCTCCCAGTCAGGCCGGGGACACTGTGTTCAGGCCTGGTCACACTGTGTTCAGGTCTGGTAACACTGTGTTCAGGCCGGGTCACACTGTGTTCAGGCCTGGTCACACTGTGTTCAGGCCTGGTCACACTGTGTTCAGGGCGGGGACACTGTGTTCAGGCCTGGTCACACTGTGTTCAGGGCGGGGACACTGTGTTCAGGCCGGGGACACTGTGTTCAGGTCTGGTCACAGTGTGTTCAGGCCGGGTCACACTGTGTTCAGGCCGGGTCACACTGTGTTCAGGCCGGGGACACTGTGTTCAGGCCTGGTCACACTGTGTTCAGGGCGGGGACACTGTGTTCAGGCCGGGGACACTGTGTTCAGGCCTGGTCACAGTGTGTTCAGGCCGGGGACACTGTGTTCAGGCCTGGTCACACTGTGTTCAGGTCTGGTAACACTGTGTTCAGGCCGGGTCACACTGTGTTCAGGCCTGGTCACACTGTGTTCAGGTCTGGTAACACTGTGTTCAGGCCGGGTCACACTGTGTTCAGGCCTGGTCGCACTGTGTTCAGGGCGGGGACACTGTGTTCAGGCCGGGGACACTGTGTTCAGGTCTGGTAACACTGTGTTCAGGCCGGGTCACACTGTGTTCAGGCCTGGTCACACTGTGTTCAGGCCGGGGACACTGTGTTCAGGCCTGGTCACACTGTGTTCAGGCCTGGTAACAATGTGTTCAGGTCTGGTCACACTGTGTTCAGGCCGGGGACACTGTGTTCAGGCCTGGTCACACTGTGTTCAGGCCTGGTAGCACTGTGTTCAGGCCTGGTAACACTGTGTTCAGGTCTGGTCACAGTGTGTTCAGGCCTGGTCACACTGTGTTCAGGCCTAGTAACACTGTGTTCAGGTCTGGTCACACTGTGTTCAGGTCTGGTCACACTGTGTTCAGGCCTGGTCACAGTGTGTTCAGGCCTGGTCACACTGTGTTCAGGTCTGGTCACAGTGTGTTCAGGCCTGGTCACACTGTGTTCAGGTCTGGTCACACTGTGTTCAGGCCTGGTCACAGTGTGTTCAGGCCTGGTCACACTGTGTTCAGGTCTGGTCACAGTGTGTTCAGGCCTGGTCACACTGTGTTCAGGTCTGGTCACAGTGTGTTCAGGTCTGGTCACACTGTGTTCAGGTCTGGTCACACTGTGTTCAGGCTGGGTCACACTGTGTTCAGGCCTGGTCACAGTGTGTTCAGGCCTGGTCACACTGTGGTTCTCCTCAGGCTAAATACATGGAGGCCAGCAAGAAGGAGGCCAGCAGCTGTCTGTACCATCAGCTGCCACAAACTCTGGAGACACAGCATGCTAAACACACTGCAGGACTGCAGAGCCAGGTACACACACACACACACACACACACACACACACACACACACACACACACACACACACACACACACACACACACACACACACACACACACACACACACACACACACACTCAGTGGTTGTGTTGTGTGTCCAGGTGAAGTACCAGGAGGGGAAGAAGGAGCTGAGCTCGTCTCTCTACTCTCAGCTGCCTCAGACCGAGGAGCTTCGCTTTGCTCAAGCTGTTTCTGAACTGCAGAGCCAGGTGAGTAGGGGGAGGGGGGGGGGGGGGGGGGCTAGCCTTCAGCCTGGTCTTACAGGTGTGCTTGTCTTACAGAATAAATACAAGCAGAAAGGCCGACAAGACGCCGCCAGCAGCCTCTTCCATCACATGGCAGAGACCAAAGAGACGGAGTTCTTCAAACAGATCTCTGAGATTCAGAGCCAGGTGAGGAGTAGAAGAGGGGGCGGGGCTTAACTGGAACCCTACACCTTCAGAATCCACAGCCAGGGGTGGAGCTTAACTGTGATCTGCACCTCCAGGATTGGGGGGCCGTCCACACCAGAATGCAGTTCTGCATAGTCTTTGGTTGATGGTCCACATGGGGTGGTTTTAAACACGGCTCCCAGAGTGGGGGAATTCTAAATTGACGATTTGGACCCCCCCCCCCCCCCCCAGGCCTCAGAGCCAGATTAGGAGCAGAGAAGGGGGCGAGACTTAACGTGAACCCTGACTCTTCTGAGCTTCAGAGCCAGGTGAATGGTGGGGGGGGGGGGGGGGCTCAACAAAGACCCCGCCTCCACACCACCTAAGGTCCAAACATGATCTAAAGCCCCGTCTCCACTGCACAAAAAGTACCTGCCTAGACCGGTCTAAACCGCTCCGGTTCGCGTGTCACCACAGGAATGCGGTCTAAACCGCTCCAAAGGCGACCGCTTTTCCGCCCCCCCTCCGTCGGGGTACCAGGACCATGGAACGGGTCTGAGTTTGAGCTGCTGTCTGCTGATTGGTCAGTGATTTACGACACGCCCTCAATATTTTAATGTGCCGGCTGAATTCTCTGCTGTCAGTGTGATCAGCTGTGCTCTGGTTGTTTTTATTTTCATTTTCTTTTCTTTGCTGCTCAACTTTAGTGTTTGTGGTGAAAGAGCGGACTTGAGGCAGGGGGAGACCGGGGGGAGGGACTTTGCATCGCGTTGGAGCTTCCTGTTAGCAGCATAGCGCTCGCCGTGGCGTGGATGCGCGTCCGGAGCTCTCGTCTCCGGCGCTGACCGCGCTCCGGCAGCTCCGCTTCCCAGAGGCGGTCAGCGTTCTGTTCAGCCGCGGTCAGTGGCGCTTTATCGCGGGGACGGACCGCGGCAGCGATGAAGAGGAGCTCGGAGCTCGGCGCCTCCGTGTTCCAACGCTGAGCTGCCGGACCGCGATCAGCGCCGGAGTGGAGAACCTCCTGCGTTTGAGCAGAAAGCTCAGACTCCCGTGTCTGTGCCTCAGCCAACCGGGGGGAACGCTCCGGCCGGAGCGTTCACTCTCTCACAACAAACACGGAAGTTGCGGCTGCAGCTCTCCGCTGCAAAAAGTAACTTTTTTTTTTCCGCTGCAAAAAATAACAGTGCAAAGTGGAGAATTTAAACAACAACAGAGGATTCATAAGATCTACATCTGACGACGGTCTTTTCTGTTATAATGTCACATTTCTGCGGAGCTCATAAGCCCCGCCCACTTTTTATGCTCCTCTCTGCAGTGGAGACACGACCCAAAATTTCGGTCGGGGTTAGTGCTTGTGTGCGGTGGAGACGGGGCTTAAATTAAAAAAGGGAGGAACGTAACAGAAGTTGATCAACTTTTATATGAAAAAGGTCTTTTCATTCAAACTTCAATATATTTTACATTTATAACACATTTTAATCACATCTAAAATATCACAAAATATTTCATTGTGTGTGTGTGTGTGTGTGTGTGTGTGTGTGTGTGTGTGTGTGTGTGTGTCCTCCTCAGATGAAGTACAGGAAGGACAAAGAGGACCTGTCCAGCTCTTTGTACGCGCTGCTTCCTGAGACTCTGGACACTCAGTTTGTGAAGGAGATGTCGGAGACACACAGCCAGGTGAGACGCTCCACGACATGGTTTGAGACACACAGCCAGGTGAGACGCTCCACGACATGGTTTGAGGCCGCGAGCATCCAGCAGTCATGTGGACGGTCAATTTTCAGAAAAAAAAGTGGACGTGTTGCTCAATGCCTCTAAAATATGTGTATAATGGCTGTCAGGATCTTTTCTCACTAAAATGTAGTGACTTATCAGCCCGAGTACACAACTTGCTACTGACTTCCAGTTTATACTACATCCAGTAATTTGCAACATGATTGGTCCATTGATTCCATGTGGTTGATACATTGTGAAAGGTGGCCTCTGATTGGTTCATAATTCTCTGACTCTTCCTGATGTGTCCCAATGCTGAAGCAGCTTCTCAGCAGGTAGAGCCAACGTGAAACTACAGAGGAAATAAACACGTACATGTAGTGAAGTTTGGAGTGAGGAGGGACAGGGACAGGGACAGGGACATGGACATGGACAGGGACAGGTGCAGGGACAGGGACAGGTACATGGACAGGGGCAGGGACAGGGGCAGGGACAGGGGCAGGTACATGGACAGGGACAGGCGCAGAGACAGGGGCAGTGGCAGGGACAGGGGCAGGGACAGGGGCAGGTGCAGGGACAGGGGCAGGTACATGGACCGGGACAGGGACAGGGGCAGGTACATGGACAGGGACAGGGACAGGCGCAGGGGCAGGGACAGGGACAGGCGCAGGGACAGGGACAGGTGCAGGGACAGGTACATGGACAGGGGCAGGGACAGGGGCAGGGACAGGGGCAGGTACATGGACAGGGACAGGCGCAGAGACAGGGGCAGTGGCAGGGACAGGGACAGGGGCAGGTGCAGGGACAGGGGCAGGTACATGGACCGGGACAGGGACAGGGGCAGGTACATGGACAGGGACAGGGACAGGCGCAGGGACAGGGACAGGCGCAGGGACAGGGACAGGTGCAGGGACAGGGGCAGGTACATGGACCGGGACAGGGACAGGGGCAGGTACATGGACAGGGACAGGTGCAGGGACATGGACAGGGACATGGACAGGGACATGGACAGGTGCAGGGACAGGTGCAGGGACAGGTACAGGGGCAGGGACATGGGCAGGTACATGGACAGGGACAGGCGCAGGGACAGGGGCAGGTACAGTGGCAGGGACAGGGGCAGGGGCAGGGACAGGGACAGTGGCAGGGACAGGGGCAGGTACATCGACCGGGACAGGTACAGGTGCAGGGACAGGGGCAGGTACATGGACCGGGACAGGGACAGGGACAGGGACAGGGGCAGGGACAGGGACAGGGACAGGGGCAGGTACATGGACAGGGACAGCGACAGGGACAGGGGCAGGTACATGGACAGGGACAGCGACAGGGACAGCGACAGCGACAGGGACAGGGGCAGGTGCAGGGACAAGGACAGGGACAGGGACAGGGGCAGGTGCAGGGACAAGGACAAGGACAAGGACAGGGACAGGGGCAGGTACATGGACAGGGACAGGGGCAGGTACATGGACAGGGACAGGGACAGGGACAGAAAAGAAGCTATTACCTTAAAAGAAAAAATACAACTTTTTAATGAAGCAAGAAACGATATAGGAAGCATCAATGCAAAAATGTCAAGGAGAAGAGGAAACATATAACTGTTAAGAAGCAAAACCTACATGTCACAATGTAGTATTTAGTCAAGAAGAAATTAGAATACACCATTGAAGGTCTATCTCTATCCAGCTCCTAATGGGTTTTAATTTCACCCCCTCAGTCTAAACCAATGCAAATGACAAAGGTGCTCCAGCAGTGAAGACAGATCCTACAAACCACATCCAGTATCAGACCAAGTGTTGTTATTAACTATTTTTCTGGAATCTGTCTTTGCTTTTGCAGCAGTTTATAATTTGCAGACGGTCTCTGCACCTTTGTTTGGGCTGAGGGGGTGAAATGATTCCTGTTCATGCTGTGAATCCACATCTTGCTGATCATTGTCTAACTTTTCAAATTCCATATGGAGATTTATCATACATTCTATATTTTCATATTGTGGCCAGTTAAACCCTCTCCTCTCCTCTCCTGAATATTTACCATTGTATTTAAGTTTAGATGTGAACTTTTTCTATTCCTTCTCTAGAATTTGGTGTGACTTTTCATGTACTTCACAGAAGATCATTAAAATGAGGTCTTTTTTGAGCTGTTATATATTATCCTGTCCCTATTCATATGTTCCTCTCCATTGTGGGAACTGGGAATTAGTCACTGTTTTCTGCATCTCCTGAGAATTCATTTGCACATGTATGATGTCCAGTCACTTCATTTGACCAAAATGCTGGCCTGCTTAGCTCAAGTGTGTGTGATCGTCTCCTCAGACCCTCTGACAGGAAACGAGCCGCATGGCCACCGCTGCAATAAACTGTGATGCTGGGAGGAAGTGTCAATGTGCTCTACAGATCAAACTGGATCATTTGTAATGATACACTTTGTTTCAAACGTAACTTTTCTTCTGATTTGAAAGAACTGTAACCTTTCTTTGTTGTTGTTGTTGTTGTTGTAGGCTAAATACAAAGAGGCGGGTAAGAAGGAGCTGGTGAAATCTTTGTACTCTTTACTGCCTGAGACCAAAGAATGTCAACATGCCAAAAATCAAACGCAGCTCTGCAGCGAGGTAGCACCGCCTGCTAGCAGTGTGCTATTGCTAACAGTGGGCTAATGCTAACACAGTGTGCTAATGCTAATGGTGTGCTAATGCTAACACAGTGTGCTAATGCTGTCTTGTTGCTGTGTTGTTCTTATTGATGCTATGTCTTTGTTGTCTTGTTGTTGCTAATAAGGTTTTGGTGATGCTGTTGTGTTGTTTTAGCCTGGTTGTTGTCATGTTGTCATTGTGATGCTGTTGTGCTGTTTTAGTCTGGTTGTTGTCCTGTTGTCATTGTGATGCTGTTGTGTTGTTTTAGTCTGGTTGTTAAGTTGTCATTGTGATGCTGTTGTGTTGTTTTAGTCTGGTTGTTAAGTTGTCATTGTGATGCTGTTGTGTTGTTTTAGTGTGGTTGTTGTCATGTTGTCATTGTGATGCTGTTGTGTTGTTTTAGTCTGGTTGTTAAGTTGTCATTGTGATGCTGTTGTGTTGTTTTAGTCTGGTTGTTAAGTTGTCATTGTGATGCTGTTGTGTTGTTTTAGTGTGGTTGTTGTCATGTTGTCATTGTGATGCTGTTGTGTTGTTTTAGTCTGGTTGTTAAGTTGTCATTGTGATGCTGTTGTGTTGTTTTAGTCTGGTTGTTAAGTTGTCATTGTGATGCCGTTGTGTTGTTTTAGTCTGGTTGTTGTCATGTTGTCATTGTGATGCTGTTGTGTTGTTTTAGTCTGGTTGTTGTCATGTTGTCATTGTGATGCTGTTGTGTTGTTTTAGTCTGGTTGTTGTCATGTTGTCATTGTGATGCTGTTGTGTTGTTTTAGTGTGGTTGTTGTCATGTTGTCATTGTGATGCTGTTGTGTTGTTTTAGTGTGGTTGTTGTCATGTTGTCATTGTGAGGCTGTTGTGTTGTTTTAGCCTGGTTGTCATGTTGTCATTGTGATGCTGTTGTGTTGTTTTAGCCTGGTTGTCATGTTGTCATTGTGATGCTGTTGTGTTGTTTTAGTGTGGTTGTTGTCATGTTGTCATTGTGATGCTGTTGTGTTGTTTTAGTGTGGTTGTTGTCATGTTGTCATTGTGAGGCTGTTGTGTTGTTTTAGCCTGGTTGTCATGTTGTCATTGTGATGCTGTTGTGTTGTTTTAGCCTGGTTGTCATGTTGTCATTGTGATGCTGTTGTGTTGTTTTAGTCTGGTTGTCGTCTTGTTGTTGGCATTGATGTTGTTGTGATGTTGTTGTTGTCGTGTTGTGTTGTTGTCTCAGAAAGCATACAGGGAGGAGGGGAAGAAGGAGACGGGCAGCAGTTTGTACTCTCTGATGCCTCAAACCATCGAGACGGCCTTCGTCAAAGAGCTGAGCCGCACACAGAGCGACGTGAGGACACACACACACACACACACACACACACACACACACACACACACACACACACACACACACACACACAGGGGCAGTGTCAGATGGAGTGGGGCAGTGTGGGGGTGGAGTGGGGCAGTGTGGGGGTGGGGTGGGGCAGTATGGGGGTGGGGTGGGGCAGTGTGGGGGTGGGGTGGGGCAGTATGGGGGTGGGGTGGGGTGGGGCAGTGTGGAACACATGGGCCACGGGGTTGAAGCCTTTCTGTTTTGAACGTGGCGCTAACTTGAGCACGTCAGATTAGCCCATCCAGCTACACAGACACAATGAGGGACACGCCCCCTCTTCTGCAGCCAATCAGAGTGCAGATCCTGAAGATCACTCTTAGTAATGCTAATGCCATGTCATTTTGGGTGCTTTCACACCAGGACAGTCCAGAGACTGAAGAGAAAGGAAGCTTTTACGCCTTCATTTATTTAAAAAAGTGTATAATAATCTCAGCTGATCATGATCCAATCAACAAGCAACTTCAAATATTGGACACAAGAGGTCTTTAGTTTAGATTTCATCTCATCCAGGCAGCTTCAGAAATAACTCAGGCTTTTACGTACTCGGACGCTGGCTCACTTCTCACCTGGCAACTGACTGAATGTTTCACCTGCTCTGGAGCAGGTTATGTTCTGGATAAGATCACAGTGAGTGTAAAGCTCCGCCTCCTCACCAATCAGATCTCTTGGAAAATGCCCCGCCCATTCTCAAATGATGGTGATTGGTGTGCAGGTTCAGCACTGGGCTTCAGCAGAGATGAGAAATTAATTTAGAACTGTGGCAGGACGAAGGATGAGGCAGAGCTGAATCTTGGAACACGTCTTTATTTCGTAACTCACAGAACTTGACTGGAAAAGCCCGCAACAGCCCGGGCGCAGGAGAATTCAAAACCCCGCCCCTTTTCCCATAATCCTCCGGGTGAGAGGCCTGGATTATAACGGCTGCCACACAGCCCCCCCCCCCGGACCCAGAAGGCACATCTGGGAAACCAGTCAGTACCTCACTGGAGGCTTTAACGGTCAGCTATAACGGCTGTGTTGTCCCCCATGCGAAACTCGGCGATCAGGGCGTCCATGAGGAGGAGAAAACACTGGGGGTCTTGAAGGAGGGCGACCACGACGGGGAACCTGGGCCGGACACATGACCTCGTCAGCCATCATATTGGGGTTGGAAGGGCGAGCGGTGAGCGTCATGTCGCACGACGCAAGGCGGGCCGGATTGAGCTCCGCCGGAACAAACGACTGTGGAAAACCGTGGTGAACGGGGCCCGGAGCCGAAAAACAGCTGGAGGAAAATGGACCGGCGTCTGACCGGGGTCGCGGCGCAGAACTTACAGGTAAAAATTCCCCCAGATGCACGGGACACACAAGCACTCGAGACGGACAAACAGCGACACAATTCGCCTTACCAGCCACATGTCGAATATCGGTCGTAAACTCAGAGATGGATATCAAATGGCGCTGCTGGCGAGCAGACCACGGCTCCGTCACCTTAGACATCGCAAAGGTCAACGGTTTGTGATCCACATAAGCTGTGAATGAACGACCCTCCAGAAGGAAACGGAAATGACGGGTTGCAAGATATAACGCCAACAACTCACGGTCGAAAACACTATACTTGCGTTCGTTGTCTCGTAACTTGCGGCTGAAAAATGCAAGAGGCTGCCAAACTCCAGCCCCCTGCTGTTCCACCACAGCCCCCACCGCTATATCAGACACGTCAGTCGTTAAAGAGACGGGTGCTGAAGGTGCTGGATGGGCTAAAAGAGCTGCATCAGCAAGAGCAGTCTTGGTATTCTCAAAGGCCTGGACATGATCCGGTGTCCAGTCAACTGGATCAGAGCCTTTCTTCAAACGCAAAGCCCCATAAAGTGGCTGCAAAAGGTGGGCGGCACGCGGAAGAAAGCGGTTGTAGAAATGAATCGTGTCCAAAAACTCCTGCAGGGCCTTAACAGAGGCCGGACGAGGGAAATCTGTCACCGCCTGCACCTTAGAAGACAACGGAATGGCACCCTGAGCAGAAATCCGATGACCCAAACAGTCAATCACAGGCAGACCAAACTGGCCGTGTTCCTCAAGGTGCTGAAAAACTTGCTTTAGACGCAACAAATGCTCCTCAGCTGACGAACTAGCCTCCAAGATGTCGTCCAGGTAAACAAACACGAAAGCGAGGTCGCGCAGCACCGAGTCCATCAACCTCTGAAAAGTCTGTGCTGCCCCTTTAAGGCCAAAAGGCATGCGCAGGAACTCAAAAAGCCCGACCGGGGTAATCACTGCAGTCTGAGGCACATCATCTGCACACAGGAACCTGGTGATAACTGCCACCAGGTCCACTTTAGAAAACACAGACGTGCCACACGCACAGAAAAGTCTTGAATATGCACAGTGATATTGTTAAGGCGATGAAAATCTCCACATGGACGCCATGACCCATCTGCCTTCGGCGCCATGTGAAGCGGCGAGGCCCACGGGCTGTTAGAATGCCTCACGATGCCCAAACGCTCCATATTGGCAAACTCCTCTTTAGCTATAGCTAGCTTCTCCGGATCTAAGCGACGTGCACACGCAAAAACCGGCGGGCCCGTGGTAGCAATGAAATGCTCGACGCCGTGCTTCATCACCGTGGTGGAAAATACAGGCTTGGTCAAAGACGGATACTCCCCCAACAAACGCTGAAACACATTCTCTGATGCTACCAAAGTAGCGTGGGCTAACGGCCCAGGTCCCCCGGTCTCACACAGAAAGGTAGCAAATGATACTGCATCGATCCACCGGCGGTTCGCGACATCAACCAGTAAATCATGAGCAAAGAGAAAATCAGCAGCGATAATGGGAACAGTAATGGAGGCGATCACAAAGTCCCACTTAAACTGGCGTCCGTGGAAACATACAGTCGCTGACCTACTGCCAAAAGAGGAGATGGGGAACCGTTGGTCAACGGAGGTCCTGTGTCCCGGGTCGGCTGGAGGGAGGAGGCTCAGCTGGAGGGAGGAGGTTCAGTTGGAGGGAGGAGGCTCAGCTGGAGGGAGGAGGTTCAGTTGGAGGGAGGAGGCTCAGCTGGAGGGAGGAGGTTCATCTGGAGGGAGGAGGCTCAGCTGGAGGGAGGAGGCTCATCTGGAGGGAGGAGGCTCAGCTGGAGGGAGGAGGCTCAGCTGCGAGCTGGAGTCCACCAGAAAACGCTTCCCTGACACCGAGTCTTTGACGAAAAGCAGCTCACATCGTCCACCAGCACCCACAGCTGCTACTGAGTGCTGGCGCTGGCGTTTCCCGGCGCCTCCAACGAGCAAGGAGGGACGCAACGTCGCGCCTTGGCGCCATTTCGCTGATGGAAAAGGCACAGGTTGGTCCCGCGTCGTCTCTGGGCAGTGACTCCGGCCACCACTGCCGGGTCTGCCTTCTCCGTCACCAGCTGGGGGGGCTCCGCTCCCACACCTTGCACCGCAAATCTCCTTGTCGCCAGCAGAACTCGATCCGCCTCCTCGGCTAAACCACGGAAGTCGCCTTCGGCCAAGCAGCGGGAGTTAGTCAAAGCTGCGCGCGCTGGCGGCGGGAGTTGGCGCAGGAACAAGTGAGGAAAAAGGAATCCACCCTTGTCCTCGCCCAACAGTGACAGCATGTCGTCCATCAAGTCCACGGCCGAGCCGTCCCCTAACCCGGGCAGGAGAGGAGTTTATCCGCCCTCTCGGGGGCAGAAAGGCAGAACCTCCGCAGCAGGAGCTGCTTCAGCGCGGTGAATTTCCCGAGCCGCGGGGGAGCGCCAGGAGCTGGATTACTCGCCTGGTCGACTGCTGGTCCAAGGCTGCGATGGTCAAGTAGTACCTCTGCTCATCCTCCGTGATTCCTCGCAGTGGAAGAGCGCCTCGTCATGCACAAACCACGAAGCCGGGTCATTTTGCCAGAAGTCGGGAAGCCTCAGAGCCGCGGTGAAAACCTCCGTCCGGCGCGGCTGAGGAGACGAGGACGAATCAACGTCACAGTCTTCTACTTCCTCGAACATGTCCATAACGGGGTCACCAATAAGGCAGGACGAAGGATGAGGCAGAGCTGAATCTTGGAACACATCTTTATTTCGTAACTGGTACAGAACACAAGACATACAGG
>NC_137668.1:5460590-5570590 GCF_963422515.1 Blennius ocellaris
CCTGCACTACACTACAGTCCTCTGCACTACACTACAGTACACTACACTGCACTACACTACAGTCCACTGTACTACACTACAGTACACCGCACTACACTACAGTACACTGCACTACAATACACTACACTACACTACAGTCCACTGTACTACACTACAGTACACCGCACTACACTACAGTACACTGCACTACAATACACTACACTACACTACAGTACACTGTACTACACAACAGTCCACTGCACTACACTACAGTCCACTGTACTACACTGCAGTCAACTGCACTACAATACACTACACTGCACTACACTACAGTCCACTGCACTACAACACACTACACTGCACTACACTACAGTACTTTGCACTACACTACAGTCCACTGCACTATACTACAGTACACTGCACTACAATACACTACACTGCACTACAGTCCACTGTGCTATACTACACTACAGTACACTGCACTACAATACACTACACTGTACTACACTACAGTCCACTGTACTACACAACAGTCCACTGCACTACACTACAGTACACTGCACTACAATACACTACGCTGCACTACACTACAGTCCACTGTACTACACAACAGCCCACTGCACTACACTACAGTACACTGTACTACACTACAGTGCACTGCACTACAATACACTACAGTCCACTGTATTACACTACACTACACTGCACTACTACACAAAACTGCCGTTTTATTACAGATTCACTGTGCTTTGATAGAGGCCAGTGGGATGTATTTATCTGTGTGTGTGTGTGTGTGTGTGTGTGTGTGTGTGTGTGTGTGTGTGTGTGTGTGTGTGTGTGTGTGTGTGTGTGTGTGTGTGTGTGTGTGTGTGTGTGTGTGTGTGTGTGTGTGTGTGTGTGTGTGTGTGTGTGTGTGTGTGAGATCAGGTTGAATACAAGAAGAAGTACGAGCAGACTAAATGTCATTACCACGTTGCCGTGGATACGGCTGAACAGCTCCACCACAAGGAGAACGCTGTGCTGCACAGCCAGGTGCGACACACACACACACACACACACACACACACACACACACACACACACACACACACACACACACACACACACACACACACACACACACACACTCTCTCTCTCTCTCTCTCTCTCTCACACACACTGCTGCGTTCCAGGTGAAGTACCGGGAGGAGTATGAAAAGAGCAAGGGTCACTGTCAGATGGAGTTTGGAGACACGCCGACATACAAAGTGTCCAAAGAGGCTCAGAAGCTGCAGAGTCAGGTAGATCTTCACGTTCTCCACTCTCTACACTTACTTCATTTGGTCAGGTAGATCTTCATGTTCTCCACTCTACACTTACTCCATTTGGTCAGGTAGATCTTCACGTTCTCCACTCTCTACACTTACTCCATTTGGTCAGGTAGATCTTCACGTTCTCCACTCTCTACACTTACTCCATTTGGTCAGGTAGATCTTCACGTTCTCCACTCTCTACACTTACTCCATTTGGTCAGGTAGATCTTCACGTTCTCCACTCTCTACTCTTACTCCATTTGGTCAGGTAGATCTTCACGTTCTCCACTCTCTACACTTACTCCATTTGGTCAGGTAGATCTTCACGTTCTCCACTCTACTCTTACTCCATTTGGTCAGGTAGATCTTCACGTTCTCCACTCTCTACTCTTACTCCATTTGGTCAGGTAGATCTTCACGTTCTCCACTCTCTACACTTATTCCATTTGAACAGGTTTATGGCTGAAGCAGAATTCCAATCACCAAATCAACAAAAGATTCTCAATAAGAAGATGTCAAACAGCAACTTTAAGCACAATTTGGGATTTTTAAAGGGGTCCTATAATTCTAAATGGTTTTCCAAATGTAAAAATTGTCCCCTTACCTGGAATGATGCCCCAAAAGTAAAGAGCTTGTTTCAGTTTTTAAAAAGTGTGTCGCTCCAACCAGCTGATCAGAAACCAAAGTGGAATACAGTAGAACCTGTGAGGAGTGGACCTGGTCAGAGGGACACCCTGTACTGGACGTCACTGAGCACCCACTGGTTTAACTCTTAACACACCCTGAAGAGGGGACACACCCTGAAGAGGGGACACACCCTGAAGAGGGGACACACCCTGAAGAGAGGACACACCCTGAAGAGGAGACACACCCTGAAGAGAGGACAAACCCTGAAGAGGGGACACACCCTGAAGAGAGGACACACCCTGAAGAGGAGACACACCCTGAAGAGAGGACAAACCCTGAAGAGGGGACACACCCTGAAGAGAGGACACACCCTGAAGAGGGGACACACCCTGAAGAGAGGACACACCCTGAAGAGGGGACACACCCTGAAGAGAGAACACACCCTGAAGAGGGGACACACCCTGAAGAGGAGACACACCCTGAAGAGGAGACACACCCTGAAGAGGGGACACACCCTGAAGAGGAGACACACCCTGAAGAGGGGACACACCCTGAAGAGAGGACACACCGTGAAGAGGGGACACACCCTGAAGAGAGGACACACCCTGAAGAGGGGACACACCCTGAAGAGAGGACACACCCTGAAGAGGGAACACACCCTGAAGAGGAGACACACCCTGAAGAGGGGACACACCCTGAAGAGGGGACACACCCTGAAGAGAGGACACACCCTGAAGAGGGGACACACCCTGAAGAGGGGACACACCCTGAAGAGAGGACACACCCTGAAGAGGGGACACACCCTGAAGAGAGGACACACCCTGAAGAGGGGACACACCCTGAAGAGAGGACACACCCTGAAGAGGAGACACACCCTGAAGAGAGGACAAACCCTGAAGAGGGGACACACCCTGAAGAGAGGACACACCCTGAAGAGGAGACACACCCTGAAGAGAGGACAAACCCTGAAGAGGGGACACACCCTGAAGAGAGGACACACCCTGAAGAGGGGACACACCCTGAAGAGAGGACACACCCTGAAGAGGGGACACACCCTGAAGAGGGGACACACCCTGAAGAGAGGACACACCCTGAAGAGGGGACACACCCTGAAGAGGAGACACACCCTGAAGAGGAGACGCCTGCAGGACAACGGACAGGTTTTCTTGGAACATTTCAAGCTAAGCGACACTGAAAAGGTCAAAATCCTGATTATGGGACTATTCAGACGTGGTGGTGTCAGGAGATGAGTTTTCAGGCGTGAATATGGCACCTACTGCAGCACCTCCTGCAGCACCTCCTGCAGCACCTCCTGCTGTGTAGCTCCTCTCCACTTTCCCTAAGCAGCAGAGAACATCAGGCCCGTGGGCCCAAACCCACCCAGAGGCTCCATCTGGTCCCAACAAGGAGCTTCTGGAGGATTTATACTTTGTATTTATATTTTGACGTTTCACTGTATTTTGCACCAGAATGTTTCATTAAGATGGACTTTATGTTGAGATTGTAATCATTTTCAGTATGAACTGTACCAAGGAGACCACGTGAAAGTGTTGAAAAGCTGGATATGACTCCTTTAAGTAAAACGTGCTCTGCTCAAGCAAGAAAGCCAAAGTGCAGCCTCTGTATGTGTTTGGGTTTTAGAATCAGAATGTATTATTATATCGATACATGTAAGGAAAAGGAAACAGGGAAAACGCAACTTCTCTGAACCGCTCTGACTCCAACTCCGCCATGGCTGTAGTGAGGTTCCTCTGCACATGCTCAGTAGAGACCATCAGAACAATGTTCCTCCAGAGTGTCATGACTCCCAGTCCTTGTTCTCCTCACTTGGTAGTTTTACCATAAGAACAATCCAACTTGGTAGTTTTACCATAAGAACAATCCAACTTGGTAGTTTTATTTTGACAGTCGCCATAATAACAATCCAACTTGGTAGTTTTACCATAAGAACAATCCAACTTGGTAGTTTTACCATAAGAACAATCCAACTTGGTAGTTTTATTTTGACAGTCGCCATAATAACAATCCAACTTGGTAGTTTTACCATAAGAACAATCCAACTTGGTAGTTTTACCATAAGAACAATCCAACTTGGTAGTTTTACCATAAGAACAATCCAACTTGGTAGTTTTATTTTGACAGTCGCCATAATAACAATCCAACTTGGTAGTTTTACCATAAGAACAATCCAACTTGGTAGTTTTACCATAAGAACAATCCAACTTGGTAGTTTTATTTTGACAGTCGCCATAATAACAATCCAACTTGGTAGTTTTATTGGTGGTCTGTCCACTAGAATGTCTGTGTTCTCCTGTTATTAATGTTTAGAACTCATTGTTCTGTGCTGCGTGTGTGTGTGTGTGTGTGTGTGTGTGTGTGTGTGTGTGTGTGTGTGTGTGTGTGTGTGTGTGTGTGTGTGTGTGTGTGTGTGTGTGTGTGTGTGTGTGTGTGTGTGTGTGGTTTCACTACAAAAACAAACAACACCAACTAATGGCACGACATGTTAACTGCATCGCTTTCAGTGTTTCTGCCGTTAACGTGGAAATGGACATTGTTATCAAAACTTTTCTATGTAAACTCAAAACTTGTCTGAAACAAAAACAGGTGTAAACTAAAGAGCCTGATTTTAGAATCATTTGAATTCTGGCATCATGGACCCAAGTGTTGGTCTTCACATACATACAGTACATACAGTACATGTTGATTTTCTTCATATCAGCAGAAAAGTTGCAATAATAGGTAACAGTGTGTAAAAGCTGATCATAAAAACCTGATAATCGACTGACGATCTTTCTATTAAAGGACACGAGGCAGAAGTTGTGTGTTGGGCTCTGAGGGTCACAGTGCTGCTCCCTGACCTTTGACCTCCTCCTCTCAGATGGAGTACCACAGGGACTACGAGGAGACGGTGAAGGGTCGAGCTCTGCTGGATGTGGAGCAGACGCCCGGGTATCGAACTGCCCGCCATGCCAGCCGCCTGCTGAGCGAGGTAACACGCCCACTTCTCCACCAACCTTCTTTAACTCACACACTTTAACTTCCTCCTGGAAACACGTTTTTAGATCCCTGGACAACGCAGTGTCCACCGTTTCAACTTTTCATGGAGTTTAAACAATTGCTATCCAATATCGCATGTTTTCAAACAAAGTGTTCCATTTTTCTATTCATCGGTAAAAGATGGTAAAATATCTTAATTTTCATTTACAAAACATGAACATTTATTTTTCAATTTATGGATTTTCTTTATGCATAGTGGTTTTTTTTGTTTTGTTTGTTTGTTTTTTTTACATATTTCCACTGATTTTTATACACGGGGCAAAAAAGTATTTGGCAGCCACTGATTGTGGAAGTTTTCCCACTTAAAAAGATGAGAGGTGTTTAATTCTCATCATAGGTGCACTTCGACTGAGAGACAGAATGTGAAAACAAAATCTAGGAACTCACATTGGATGATTTTTAAAGAATGCATTTGTATAATGGTGCAGAAAATGAATATTTTACAAATATACATATATAATATATAGATATAAAATATATACAAATATAAATGAAATACTAATAACAAAAGTTCAACTCAATACTCAGTAATGTAAGTGTGGCTGGCAATGACAGAGGCCCAAGGTTTCATGGACGTCTTCTCAAGGTTTTGCAGATCTTCTCTAGAGCTCTCAACTCCCTCTCAACACTCTCTCAACACTCTCTCAACTCTCTCTCAACTCCCTCTCAACACTCTCTCAACTCCCTCTCAACTCTCTCTCAAGTCCCTCTCAACTCCCTCTCAACTCCCTCTCAACTCCCTCTCAACACTCTCTCAACACTCTCTCAACTCCCTCTCAACACTCTCTCAACTCCCTCTCAACTCCCTCTCAACACTCTCTCAACTCCCTCTCAACTCCCTCTCAACACTCTCTCAACACTCTCTCAACTCCCTCTCAACTCCCTCTCAACTCCCTCTCAACTCCCTCTCAACTCTCTCAACACTCTCTCAACACTCTCTCAACTCCCTCTCAACTCTCTCAACTCCCTCTCAACTCTCTCAACACTCTCTCAACTCCCTCTCAACTCTCTCAACTCCCTCTCAACTCTCTCTCAACTCCCTCTCAACTCCCTCTCAACTCTCTCTCAACTCCCTCTCAACTCCCTCTCAACACTCTCTCAACTCCCTCTCAACACTCTCTCAACTCCCTCTCAACACTCTCTCAACTCCCTCTCAACTCCCTCTCAACACTCTCTCAACTCCCTCTCAACTCCCTCTCAACACTCTCTCAACACTCTCTCAACTCCCTCTCAACTCTCTCAACTCCCTCTCAACTCTCTCAACACTCTCTCAACTCTCTCAACTCCCTCTCAACTCTCTCAACTCTCTCTCAACTCTCTCAACTCCCTCTCAACTCTCTCTCAACTCCCTCTCAACTCCCTCTCAACTCTCTCTCAACTCCCTCTCAACTCCCTCTCAACACTCTCTCAACTCCCTCTCAACACTCTCTCAACTCCCTCTCAACTCCCTCTCAACTCCCTCTCAACACTCTCTCAACGCTCTCTCAACTCCCTCTCAACTCCCTCTCAACTCCCTCTCAACACTCTCTCAACTCCCTCTCAACACTCTCTCAACTCCCTCTCAACTCCCTCTCAACACTCTCTCAACTCCCTCTCAACACTCTCTCAACTCCCTCTCAACACTCTCTCAACGCTCTCTCAACTCCCTCTCAACTCCCTCTCAACTCCCTCTCAACACTCTCTCAACTCCCTCTCAACACTCTCTCAACTCCCTCTCAACTCCCTCTCAACTCTCTCTCAACTCCCTCTCAACTCCCTCTCAACTCTCTCTCAACTATCTCTCAACTCCCTCTCAACTCCCTCTCAACTCCCTCTCAACACTCTCTCATCTCCCTCTCAACTCTCTCTCAACTCCCTCTCAACTCTCTCTCAACTCCCTCTCAACTCCCTCTCATCTCCCTCTCAACTCTCTCTCAACTCCCTCTCATCTCCCTCTCAACTCTCTCTCAACTCCCTCTCAACTCCCTCTCATCTCCCTCTCAACTCCCTCTCAACTCCCTCTCAACTCCCTCTCAACTCCCTCTCAACTCCCTCTCAACTCCCTCTCAACTCCCTCTCATCTCCCTCTCAACTCTCTCTCAACTCCCTCTCAACTCCCTCTCATCTCCCTCTCAACTCCCTCTCAACTCCCTCTCAACTCCCTCTCAACTCCCTCTCAACTCCCTCTCAACTCCCTCTTGAGGGTCATCTCCTCCCAGTCCAGCAACCAAACCCCAACTCCTCTGGAGGGTCTCTGCTGTCGCCCACGGTGGAGTTGGAGTCTAGTTGTTTGAATGTGTGGCAGACGTCTTTTATACTGATCAAACATGTGCCATTAATACAGGTGATGAGTGGAGGATAGAAGACGAAGTAACAAGGCTTGTCTGTAGGTGTCAAATACTTATTTTATGCAAGAATTTAAAAATCATATGTGATCCAATGTGATTTCCTGTTTTTTTTTTTCATATTCTGTCTATCACATTTGAAGTGTACCTATGATGAAAATTAAACACCTCTCGTCTTTTTAAGTGGAACAACTTGGTGGCTGCCAAAAAGTTTTTTTCCCCACTGTTTATTTTAGGATTATTTTATATATTTTAATGGATTATTTTTACATATTTTCAGTAAGGAGTTTTATATATCTCAAGGGATTACAAACGTTTAGAGGAAATAAAAATGCTGATATTTAGAAGGATTTTAGAAGTTTTCTACATTTTATTAATTTAAAACATGTTTAGATTCCTGAAGTTATTTTAAGATTACCAATCAATAATATTCATATCCATTGATTCAGGATTCATGATATTTGAACAGATTTTACAACTGTTTAAAGACAATAAGTGAAAAAAACTAAGAAATTAAGAATAAAAAAGGATTTGATCGATTTACGTTTTCCTTTTGGGATCATTTCAATGTTTTTCTTCCTGGTTGAGAATCGTTCTCCCTCACCGGGAATAACATTTGTTCACTTTAGTGTGTGTTGGAGAAAACTCACTGAGAACACACACACACACACACACACACACACACACATTGCAGAAGGAGTACAGGAAGGACCTGGAACAGGAAGTGAAGGGGCGGGGCTTATCAGGCGTGGGATTACAGGAAACACCGGATCTGCTGAGGGTCAGAAAGGCCAATCAGATCCTGAACCAGGTAGCACTCACACACACACACACACACACACACACACACACACACACACACACACACACACACACACACACACACACACACACACTGTTGTTGTGTGGAGCAGAAGGAGTACAGGAAGGACCTGCAGACGGACATCATGGGTAAAGGAATGGAGCTGAGTGCTGACGTTCTGGAGGTGCAGAGAGCCAAGAGAGCATCTGAGATCCAAAGTCAGGTACCCACATACACACACACACACACACACACACACACACACACACACACACACACACACACACACACACACACTTCCGATGTTGGTGCCACAGAGGGCCTACAGACAGACGGAGCAGCTCAGAGAAAACTCGTATGGGACGGTGACCGACACCCCTGACCTGCTGCACGCCTCCTACCTCAAAGACGTTTACAGTCAGGTGTGTTCGCCGTCACCATGGAAACACACGTTCTGATGTCCCACTCACTTTGTCTTTCCCTGTGCAGAAGAAGTATAAGGACGAGGCAGAGCGCTTGAAGGGACGCTACAGTCTGCTGTCAGAGACCCCAGAGATGGAGAGAGTACGAGCCAACCAGAGACACATCAGCTCTGTGAGACCCGCTTTCATTTTAGACACACACACACACACACACACACACACGCCACACACAACTTCGGTTTTTTCCCGTCCCAGTCCAATGCCCCTGTGTTGCCCCCCAGCTGCAGTACTGCTGGGACTCCAAGCTGATGAGAGGTCTCATATCGTCGGTCACAGAAACCCCTGAAATCGTACTGGCCAGAGAGAACGCCAAGAAGATCAGCGAGGTGGGTTGCATTAGCATTATCCACAGCTAAGAGCTCACTGTGAGCTTACCGTTGTTCAGACATGCTATCTTGAGCATTACTAAAAGCTCTGACTTTACCGTGCACATTAGCGTTACTCAAAGATGTGAGCTGACTGTGAGCATAGCACTATTCACAGATGGCTACGCATGTTAGTGTTATTTATAACAATAGCTTAATGTTACCCTTTATGATTGAGTAGTCAGGGAAATCTAAATCTAAAGAACCGATCTTCAAAGTCTTCCAAAATTTCTTAACTCTGCTCAATTTAAAGGCCTAGTGAACTGTAACCCCCTATTATGTAAAAAACGATAGTTGGGGTACAACTTGAAAGGTTCCTCCGACTCACCCCACCACTGTTGTCGCATAACAAAGTTATTTGAATTTTGAATCTCCAGCCGACCAAATCGGGGGAATCCTTCTATTTCGTGGCCATTGTGGGCGGAGCCTATGTGTGATGTCACAAGTTGGACATGATCTTGATCTGTTGTGTGGCGTTTATATTGGCTTGCGTTGTTTCCCTCTTAAATATTGAAGTTTTTGCAGTGTTTTGAAGTTATAGTCTGTGTTTTATGAGCCTTGATGAAAGATTGAGCCTGGAAGAGACCAGAGAGGAGAAAAGGAGGAGAAACAATATCCAATGTAGCAGGATGAAGGACAAGCTGGAGCTCAAGGTGAACTTGTCTTTTCTTTCACCACCGCCAAACACTGGAAACAGAACAGCACAACATCCAAACCTCGGCAGTTCCCCTCAACTAAACACCAGAGTTACTGTAGTCAAGACTAAACACCAGAGTTACTGTAGTCAAGGCTAAACACCAGGAGTTACTGTAGTCAAGACTAAACACCAGGAGTTACTGTAGTCAAGGCTAAACACCAGAGTTACTGTAGTCAAGACTAAACACCAGAGTTACTGTAGTCAAGACTAAACACCAGGAGTTACTGTAGTCAAGACTAAACACCAGAGTTACTGTAGTCAAGGCTAAACACCAGAGTTACTGTAGTCAAGACTAAACACCAGAGTTACTGTAGTCAAGACTAAACACCAGAGTTACTGTAGTCAAGGCTAAACACCAGAGTTACTGTAGTCAAGACTAAACACCAGGAGTTACTGTAGTCAAGACTAAACACCAGGAGTTACTGTAGTCAAGACTAAACACCAGGAGTTACTGTAGTCAAAACTAAACACCAGAGTTACTGTAGTCAAGGCTAAACACCAGAGTTACTGTAGTCAAGACTAAACACCAGAGTTACTGTAGTCAAGACTAAACACCAGGAGTTACTGTAGTCAAGGCTAAACACCAGAGTTACTGTAGTCAAGACTAAACACCAGAGTTACTGTAGTCAAGACTAAACACCAGTGTTACTGTAGTCAAGACTAAACACCAGAGTTACTGTAGTCAAGACTAAACACCAGGAGTTACTGTAGTCAAAACTAAACACCAGAGTTACTGTAGTCAAGACTAAACACCAGAGTTACTGTAGTCAAGACTAAACACCAGAGTTACTGTAGTCAAGACTAAACACCAGAGTTATTGTAGTCAAGACTAAACATCAGAGTTACTGTAGTCAAGACTAAACACCAGAGTCACTGTAGTCAAGACTAAACATCAGGAGTTACTGTAGTCAAGGCTAAACACCAGAGTTACTGTAGTCAAGACTAAACACCAGAGTTACTGTAGTCAAGACTAAACACCAGAGTTACTGTAGTCAAGACTAAACATCAGGAGTTACTGTAGTCAAGGCTAAACACCAGAGTTACTGTAGTCAAGACTAAACACCAAGAGTTACTGTAGTCAAGACTAAACACCAGAGTTACTGTAGTCAAGACTAAACACCAGAGTTACTGTAGTCAAGGCTAGACACCAGGAGTTACTGTAGCCAAGACTAAACACCAGAGTTACTGTAGTCAAGACTAAACACCAGGAGTTACTGTAGTCAAGACTAAACACCAGGAGTTACTGTAGTCAAGACTAAACACCAGAGTTACTGTAGTCAAGACTAAACACCAGGAGTTACTGTAGTCAAGACTAAACACCAGAGTTACTGTAGTCAAGGCTAGACACCAGGAGTTACTGTAGCCAAGACTAAACACCAGAGTTACTGTAGTCAAGACTAAACACCAGGAGTTACTGGAGTCAAGACTAAACACCAGGAGTTACTGTAGTCAAGACTAAACACCAGAGTTACTGTAGTCAAGACTAAACACCAGGAGTTACTGTAGTCAAGACTAAACACCAGAGTTACTGTAGTCAAGACTAAACACCAGGAGTTACTGTAGTCAAGACTAAACACCAGAGTTACTGTAGTCAAGGCTAAACACCAGAGTTACTGTAGTCAAGACTAAACACCAGGAGTCACTGTAGTCAAGACTAAACACCAGAGTTACTGTAGTCAAGACTAAACACCAGGAGTTACTGTAGTCAAGACTAAACACCAGAGTTACTGTAGTCAAGACTAAACACAAGAGTTACTGTAGTCAAGGCTAAACACCAGAGTTACTGTAGTCAAGACTAAACACAAGAGTTACTGTAGTCAAGGCTAAACACCAGAGTTACTGTAGTCAAGGCTAAACACCAGAGTTACTGTAGTCAACGCTAAACACCAGGAGTCACTGTAGTCAAGACTAAACACCACAGTTACTGTAGTCAAGACTAAACACCAGAGTTACTGTAGTCAACGCTAAACACCAGGAGTTACTGTAGTCAAGACTAAACACCAGAGTTACTGTAGTCAAGACTAAACACCAGGAGTCACTGTAGTCAAGACTAAACACCAGAGTTACTGTAGTCAAGACTAAACACCAGGAGTCACTGTAGTCAAGACTAAACACCAGAGTTACTGTAGTCAAGACTAAACACCAGGAGTTACTGTAGTCAAGGCTAAACACCAGGAGTTACTTTAGTCAAGACTAAACACCAGGAGTTACTGTAGTCAAGACTAAACACCAGGAGTTACTGTAGTCAAGGCTAAACACCAGGAGTTGCTGTAGTCAAGACTAAACACCAGGAGTTACTGTAGTCAAGACTAAACACAAGAGTTACTGTAGTCAAGACTAAACACCAGGAGTTACTGTAGTCAAGACTAAACACAAGAGTTACTGTAGTCAAGACTAAACACCAAGAGTTACTGTAGTCAAGACTAAACACCAGAGTTACTGTAGTCAAGACTAAACACCAGAAGTTACTGTAGTCAAGACTAAACACCAGAGTTACTGTAGTCAAGACTAAACACCAGGAGTTACTGTAGTCAAGACTAAACACCAGGAGTCACTGTAGTCAAGACTAAACACCAGAGTTACTGTAGTCAAGACTAAACACCAGAGTTACTGTAGTAAAGACTAAACACCAGGAGTTTCTGTAGTCAAGGCTAAACACCGGGAGTTACTGTAGTCAAGACTAAACACCAGAGTTACTGTAGTCAACGCTAAACACCAGAGTTACTGTAGTCAAGACTAAACACCAGGAGTCACTGTAGTCAAGACTAAACACCAGGAGTTACTGTAGTCAAGACTAAACACCAGGAGTCACTGTAGTCAAGACTAAACACCAGAGTTACTGTAGTCAAGACTAAACACCAGAGTTACTGTAGTCAAGACTAAACACCAGGAGTCACTGTAGTCAAGACTAAACACCAGAGTTACTGTAGTCAAGACTAAACACCAGGAGTCACTGTAGTCAAGACTAAACACCAGGAGTTACTGTAGTCAAGGCTAAACACCAGGAGTTACTTTAGTCAAGACTAAACACCAGGAATTACTGTAGTCAAGGCTAAACACCAGGAGTTACTGTAGTCAAGACTAAACACCAGGAGTTACTGTAGTCAAGACTAAACACAAGAGTTACTGTAGTCAAGGCTAAACACCAGAGTTACTGTAGTCAAGACTAAACACAAGAGTTACTGTAGTCAAGGCTAAACACCAGAGTTACTGTAGTCAAGGCTAAACACCAGAGTTACTGTAGTCAACGCTAAACACCAGGAGTCACTGTAGTCAAGACTAAACACCACAGTTACTGTAGTCAAGACTAAACACCAGAGTTACTGTAGTCAACGCTAAACACCAGGAGTTACTGTAGTCAAGACTAAACACCAGAGTTACTGTAGTCAAGACTAAACACCAGGAGTCACTGTAGTCAAGACTAAACACCAGAGTTACTGTAGTCAAGACTAAACACCAGGAGTCACTGTAGTCAAGACTAAACACCAGAGTTACTGTAGTCAAGACTAAACACCAGGAGTTACTGTAGTCAAGGCTAAACACCAGGAGTTACTTTAGTCAAGACTAAACACCAGGAGTTACTGTAGTCAAGACTAAACACCAGGAGTTACTGTAGTCAAGGCTAAACACCAGGAGTTGCTGTAGTCAAGACTAAACACCAGGAGTTACTGTAGTCAAGACTAAACACAAGAGTTACTGTAGTCAAGACTAAACACCAGGAGTTACTGTAGTCAAGACTAAACACAAGAGTTACTGTAGTCAAGACTAAACACCAAGAGTTACTGTAGTCAAGACTAAACACCAGAGTTACTGTAGTCAAGACTAAACACCAGAAGTTACTGTAGTCAAGACTAAACACCAGAGTTACTGTAGTCAAGACTAAACACCAGGAGTTACTGTAGTCAAGACTAAACACCAGGAGTCACTGTAGTCAAGACTAAACACCAGAGTTACTGTAGTCAAGACTAAACACCAGAGTTACTGTAGTAAAGACTAAACACCAGGAGTTTCTGTAGTCAAGGCTAAACACCGGGAGTTACTGTAGTCAAGACTAAACACCAGAGTTACTGTAGTCAACGCTAAACACCAGAGTTACTGTAGTCAAGACTAAACACCAGGAGTCACTGTAGTCAAGACTAAACACCAGGAGTTACTGTAGTCAAGACTAAACACCAGGAGTCACTGTAGTCAAGACTAAACACCAGAGTTACTGTAGTCAAGACTAAACACCAGAGTTACTGTAGTCAAGACTAAACACCAGGAGTCACTGTAGTCAAGACTAAACACCAGAGTTACTGTAGTCAAGACTAAACACCAGGAGTCACTGTAGTCAAGACTAAACACCAGGAGTTACTGTAGTCAAGGCTAAACACCAGGAGTTACTTTAGTCAAGACTAAACACCAGGAATTACTGTAGTCAAGGCTAAACACCAGGAGTTGCTGTAGTCAAGACTAAACACCAGGAGTTACTGTAGTCAAGACTAAACACAAGAGTTACTGTAGTCAAGACTAAACACCAGGAGTTACTGTAGTCAAGACTAAACACAAGAGTTACTGTAGTCAAGACTAAACACCAAGAGTTACTGTAGTCAAGACTAAACACCAGAGTTACTGTAGTCAAGACTAAACACCAGAAGTTACTGTAGTCAAGACTAAACACCAGAGTTACTGTAGTCAAGACTAAACACCAGGAGTTACTGTAGTCAAGGCTAAACACCAGGAGTTACTTTAGTCAAGACTAAACACCAGAGTTACTGTAGTCAAGGCTAAACACCAGAGTTACTGTAGTCAAGGCTAAACACCAGGAGTTACTGTAGTCAAGACTAAACACCAGGAGTTACTGTAGTCAAGACTAAACACCAGAGTTACTGTAGTCAAGACTAAACACCAGGAGTTACTGAAGTCAAGGCTAAACACCAGAGTTACTGTAGTCAAGACTAAACACCAGGAGTTACTGTAGTCAAGACTAAACACCAGAATTACTGTAGTCAAGACTAAACACCAGGAGTTGCTGTAGTCAAGACTAAACACCAGGAGTTACTGTAGTCAAGACTAAACACAAGAGTTACTGTAGTCAAGACTAAACACCAGGAGTTACTGTAGTCAAGACTAAACACAAGAGTTACTGTAGTCAAGACTAAACACCAAGAGTTACTGTAGTCAAGACTAAACACCAGAGTTACTGTAGTCAAGACTAAACACCAGAAGTTGCTGTAGTCAAGACTAAACACCAGAGTTACTGTAGTCAAGACTAAACACCAGGAGTTACTGTAGTCAAGGCTGAACACCAGGAGTTACTTTAGTCAAGACTAAACACCAGAGTTACTGTAGTCAAGGCTAAACACCAGAGTTACTGTAGTCAAGGCTAAACACCAGGAGTTACTGTAGTCAAGACTAAACACCAGGAGTTACTGTAGTCAAGACTAAACACCAGAGTTACTGTAGTCAAGACTAAACACCAGGAGTTACTGAAGTCAAGGCGAAACACCAGAGTTACTGTAGTCAAGACTAAACACCAGGAGTTACTGTAGTCAAGACTAAACACCAGAATTACTGTATTCAAGACTAAACACCAGGAGTTACTGTAGTCAAGGCTAAACACCAGAGTTACTGTAGTCAAGGCTAAACACCAGGAGTTACTGTAGTCAAGACTAAACACCAGAGTTACTGTAGTCAAGACTAAACACCAGGAGTTACTGTAGTCAAGACTAAACACCAGAGTTACTGTAGTCAAGACTAAACACCAGGAGTTACTGTAGTCAAGACTAAACACCAGAGTTACTGTAGTCAAGGCTGAAGGAGCTGGTGCAGGAAAACGTGAGGGACAAGGAATCCACCCTGGTCTGGACCAGCAGGGACAGCATATTGTCCATCAGGTCCACAGCCGAGTCGTCTCCCAAACCAGACAGGGAGGCAGTCTGTCCTCCCTCTCAGCAGCAGACAGTCTGTTCTCCCTCTCAGCGGCAGACAGTCTGTCCTCCCTCTCAGCAGACAGTCTGTCCTCCCTCTCAGCGGCAGACAGTCTGTCCGTCCTCTCAGCAGACAGGCTGTCCTCCCTCTCAGCAGCAGACAGTCTGTCCTCCCTCTCAGCGGGAGACAGTCTGTCCTCCCTCTCAGCAGACAGTCTGTCCTCCCTCTCAGCGGCAGACAGTCTGTCCTCCCTCTCAGCAGACAGTCTGTCCTCCCTCTCAGCGGCAGACAGTCTGTCCGTCCTCTCAGCAGACAGTCTGTCCTCCCTCTTAGCAGCAGACAGTCTGTCCTCCCTCTCAGCGGGAGACAGTCTGTCCTCCAGAGCAGGAGCTGCTTGAGAGTGGTGGGGGACAGACAGCTTCATGGCCTGATGAGTGGACTGCTGGTCTCAGGCTGCGACCATCAAGTAACACCTGGACTCATCTCCGGTGATTCCACGCAGTCGGAAAAGTGCTTCGACATGCTGGAACCACGAAGCCGGGTCGTTCTGCCAAAAGTCAGGAAGCCTCAAATCCCTGACGGTATATGTCTCGGTAAGCCACCGAGACGTGTGATGGAACTACAAAACAAGATGGCGGATCATAAGAAACTACATTCCAATGGAGGTTATCAGAGAGCAGGAAGTCTGTCCTGGGTCTCCACCATGTGCTGGAGAACAATGGAACATGGAAGCTAGTCTTTAGCGTCTGCTTCCTGTGTGTCTCTGCTAAAGGACCATTTCTAGAATGACTTGATGTGAATGAGACTTGTTTTGTAAAACGTCAGGAGTCGTCAGATGGTGTTCAGTTACTGTGTGATGTTGTCTTTGATGTGATGTGTGTAGGGTTGTGAGTTAACGAGTTAGTAAAGCAAAGATTAGCATGCAGACCCTGTGTCTGTGGCAGAGCTAACGTTGGTTTACAGGTTGATCACTGCTCCTAATATCATTATCTATAGAACTCAATCACTGTAACAGAACCAACACATCTTCATAAAGTTAAACAGTTCTATCATAGCATCAGGTTTAACTAATCTCAGGTAAAGCCCAGTTGTTGTTCCCACTTCCTTGAAGGAGTTCGGTTGTTGTCCTGCTGGAGGGAAGCTGGTGTCTTCTCCTGTAGTTAGCACCTCCTGCTAACTGTGGTTGCTGGTTCTGCAGGCTGAGGAGAAGAAGATGAAGTTGATGTTTCAGGAGTCCTTCTTTGCAGCTCCTGGTTGTTCCTTTTGTCCAGACTGAGGAGCTGGTCGCTCAGGTCTGTGATGGTTTTCCTGCTGGTTGAGGAAAACACAAAGAAGTTCTGTGAGGCGTCGTTTCCCTGGTCCGTCCTGGAGGAACTGGTTGGTTTTCCTGGTTGATGGGAGATCAGACTCTGGGTGCTGGTCTCTGGATCAGGGGAAGGTCTGACCCTCGTGGTGGGTCAGCAGAGGAGTTGAGGAGTGAAGGCCTCTGGTTGCAGGCCTCTGGTGTTAGCTGTATGCTAACGCTGGGTGAGTGTTAGCTGTATGCTAACGCTGGGTGAGTGTTAGCTGTGTGCTAACGCTGGGTGAGTGTTAGCTGTATGCTAACGCTGGGTGAGCTGAGCTGCTGGGAAGCAGCTCCTCCCACAGTGTTCCCAGGAGACGACTCACTGCCAGACTCTCTTGCAAGACTGCTTTTGCAGGCTTTTGGTGAAAGGTTGTGGATTCGAAGGTGTCGAATCCTGAGAGCTTCAACCAATCAGTGACTGGCTGAGTGCATGGGGGAAGTGTCTTTTCAGCAGAAAGTGGGGGAGGATCTGATGTGGCAAAAGGTCGCCCCCCCCCCCCACTGGGTGTGATGGTCAATCACATTCCTGGGTCAGAATTCATATATCATGATGTGTATCAAAACAAATGAAAATTGTCTTTCCTTAGAAATGAACAAACTTTCTGTGGTCCTGTGAAATCCCAACAGGGATGAGATGCATTACGTAGTGTGGGAAAATGCAGTATTATCCCAGTGCTTAAGTCAGTTGTAAAAATGTCCAGTTTGGCTTGGAAGGGAGCCATCTGTTCTACAAGATCAATGATAGTTGTATCCCTACCTTGCAGTCCCACATTTAGATCATTAAGATGCCTCAATATGTCACACAGAAAGCAGACATCAGTCATGAAGTTGTCCAATATTGGAGTTGAGTATGTCTCCGCTCTTTTCAACTTGCTGCTGTGGAGGAAAGCCGTTATCTCCTCCCTGAGATCACAGAAATGCTCCAGTGCTTTGCCTTTGGAGAGCCATCTTATATCGTTGTGCAACAATAGGTCCTGGTGCTCCGCAGACATCTCCGACAACAGCTGGCGAAATAAGCGATGTTGGAGGCTCGATGTTGAGCGAATAAAGTTTATTATAGCCGTCACATTGTCCATTGTTGTTTTAAGGCGATCGCTCAGTTTTGTGCACAATACAGTCTGATGCACAACACAATGCAGGGTTGTCATCTGAGGCGCAACAGCGGACCAACGTGCAGCCAAATCGCTAACTTTTCCAGCCGTGGATGGAGCCCCATCCATAACAAGCATGCACACGCGCTTCATGTCCAGATCATTATCTTCAAAAAATGATGATTTGTTTTCAAACATTTTTTCACCTGTTGTTTGTCCATCTAATGGCAATAAGCCCAGCAGTTCCTCTTTGAAAACTTTCACGTCAAAAAAACGGACATGCATGCAAAGCTGGGCTGTGTCAGTTCTATTTGTAAACTCGTCTGCTGCTACAGCAATATTATCAGCTTTTCTGAGCTCTTTTAGCAGCGTCTCGAAGACGCCTGTGGCGAGAATGTCAACCCTGTGAATGTTGTACGTGTCAGACAGGGGTACCTGTTTGATAGCACATGTCACACTCTTCTTTTTCATCGGTCAAGACTTCATCCACGACAGCCAACATGCAGTCCTTCTCAGTTTCTGAGTCTGTGAACAGCCTCTTTTTCTTTGTCTAGATCCATGGCACAGGAAGGGAAGCTGCTGTGGCCCTTTCCTGAGCTGTGCAAGTCTGCTTCATTGTAGTACAGCTCTGGTTGTAAGACACAGTCAAACTCAGGAAAGTTGGTCCGAAACGCGGCATGTTTTTCAATGTGGTGTCTTCGGACATTATAGTCTTTTAGCACTGCAACGCACTCGTTGCAGAGTAAACACATTGATTTGGCGTTCGGACTTGGTGGTAAAATAAATAAATACTTGTCTGTCCATGCAGGATTATACCGACAGTTTTCCTCGCCGATTTTTCGTTTCAGGGTAGAAAAAGACATGCTGTGATTTTCACCCGTATAGAACTGCTAACGCTAACTTTTCAAATGCACTGCCTCAACAACACAATGCATTGTGGGTTAGTTGCTAGCTTACGTGTTGCATTCAATGTTTGTAATAATGTAGGAATTTTCAAAGATCATGTCAGTGTTACTAAAATATGTTTTTCTATACTTCTTGGACCCAAGTCATTCAGCAGTTGCCTTCGGGCCCCTCGAGGGTTGCTTTCAGGCCGCATGTGGCCCGCGGGCCACTAATTGAATAGGGCTGGTCTAAATCCACTGTTAGCATTAGCATTAGGAAGTTGCTTCCAGTGGATGGCTGTGAAACTCCCATTGAAGGAGGAGCCACATTTATCCTGACAGCAGAATTAGCATTAGCATTAGCCTGTATAACTGTATACTGAGTTCCATTCTCCAGGTTCAGTACCGGGATGAGGTGGGGCGAGGCACTGCCGTCATGGACACACCTGAGATGGAGCGAGTCCGACGTAACCAGGAGAACATCAGCTCAGTTATTACACACTCACACACACACACACACACACACAGATGCAGCAGATCTGATTCAAATAAGATGAGTTCCCAGCATGCATCACTGGTCCTGACAGGTGAAGTACAGACAGAGTGCAGTGAAGGCCACAAGTGTGGGAGTGACTCCTGAAGTGGAACGAGTGAGACAGAACCAGGAGAACATCAGCTCAGTGAGTAAACACACACACACACACACACACACACACACACACACACACACACACACACACACATACACTTACACTTACACTTACACTTACACTTACACCTACACCTACACACACACCTACACCTACACCTACACACACATACACACACACACACACACCTACACCTACACCTACACCTACACCTACACACACACACACACACACACACACACACACACACACACACACACAATTATTCTTTCCAATTGTGTGTGAGCAGGTGAGGTACCAGCGCGGGCTGCAGGAGGTGAGGGGGCGGAGCTGCACCGAGCTGGACACACCTGAGTACAGGCGTGTGAGGAGGACGCAAGACTCCGTCTCCATGGTAGCGGCCTGGTTGCCATGGCGCCCACTGAGGCCGTGGGAGGAGCTAACCTGAGTGACCTGGCACAGTTGGTTGGATGACTGCACTGACACTAACACCTACCACCTGCACCGGACGGCATAGTTTTGTGTGTGTGTGTGTGTGTGTGTGTGTGTGTGTGTGTGTGTGTGTGTGTGTGTGTGTGTGTGTGTGTGTGTGTGTGTGTGTGTGTGTGTGTGTGTGTGTGTGTGTGTGTGTGTGTGTGTGTTTAATAAAAGATAATGAAAACTTCCTCTGTGTGTTTTATTTGCTCACTGACCAGATGCACCCTGTATGTTGTGATCTCCTTACGAGTGTGTGTTAACTGGCTGACAGTTGTGTTTTCCTCAACAGGCAAAGTACCACGAAGACTTTGAGCGGGCACGGGGGAAGAGCTTCACGCCTGGGTTAGATGACCCCAGCATGGAGCGTTACCAGAGGACCAATCAGATGGTGGGGGAGGCGGGCTTTAGTAAAGGGCTCCACCCACAGGGAATGGAGCTGGACAGACGGCCAGGAGGCATCATCGTCGGTCAGTGAATCAGACACAGCTGTCTGTGTGTGTGTGTGTGTGTGTGTGTGTGTGTGTGTGTGTGTGTGTGTGTGTGTGTGTGTGTGTGTGTGTGTGTGTGTGTGTGTGTGTGTGTGTGTGTGTGTGTGTGTGTGTGTGTGTGTGTGTGTGTTAGCTGTGTTGTCAGTGTGTGTAACGTGAAGGATCTTTCCTCCCATGTGAAGACCTGAAGGTGTGGAGGAGCGACCCGGGCTCCATCTTTGATTTTGACCCTTTGGAGGACAACATTCAGTCCAAGAGCCTCCGCAGGATGTCGGGTAGCTCCGCCCAAGCCCCGCCCACTTTTACACAGACGCATGAGCTGACAGTTTTCAGACTCTTTTGCACTTAAACCTCACGTTAAACCTGTCATTAAGTCACCCATTAAATCTCACGTTCAACCTTATTTTAAACCTCTTGTTAAACTCCTCATTAAACTGTTAAACCTCATGTTAAATCTTAAATATTGTTAAATATCATTAAACACCACATTAATCCTTACCGTGGTGTGCAGATTTCATCTCAGTCTTGTTTGACTTAATCATTTTATTCATCCCAGAGATCCTGTTAATGAGCATTCTGGAATAATCTCACCAAAACAAATTGATGAAGTTAAGAAAATTGGCCATAAATTGACATTGTTGCTGCGCTCCATCATCACAAAAACACTGATAGTTTTAAAAGTATTTAGTTGAGAGTAAAAATAAAGACTTAAAACATTCAAATCTATTTCTCGAACCTGTAAAATGATTTTTGATCTCAGACACGATTGTCTTCCTTTCAGGAGGTGGAACTCTTAACATTTCTGCTCTTCAATGGAAAACCAATCCCATCAAAAATCTAGATTTGGGGAAAATTGTCAATAGAGGCAGAGTTGCACATTCATTCACATTTAAGTAAAATAATTATCGCCAGTGAAGCATCTGTAACCATACTTAGTTACTATAGTAGCTAATTTTCCCACACCTTATTTGAACAGACCATTTCAAGGTGCTTGAATTGTGCTAACCTGCATGAAGATTGTCAATAAAGTTTGATCGATTGATGATGTCACACTGAGATGTTTCAGGATTCACAAAAATAATCTGTAGATTGTATAACAGCTCCAGATTAGCAGATGAACTCTGAGTGTGTCTAAGTTTTTTGTTCTTTCTTACTGTTTCCTTCTTTCTATTTCCTGTCTACGGTTTAATTCTTCCTGTCTCCTTCCTATGTACTATTTTCTTCATGTTTCCCATTTCCTGCTTCCTTTCTCCTGTGTCGTATTTCCTTCATGTTTCCTTTTTTTAATCCGCAATAATGTGTATATATATATATATATTTTTTTTTTTGTACAAAAAATGTACATTTTCTTCCTTCATGTTTCCTGCTTCCTATTACTTATGTGCTGTCTCCTGTGTTGTTTCCGTCTTCCCGTTTCCTGCTTCCTGTTGTCTCCCTACTTCTTCCTGTTTCCTGTCTCCTGCACCCTGTGTACCGGCGACCTCCCCTTGTTGGTGGTGGCCCATCAGAGCGAGCAGGTGGCAGGTTGAGTCGGCAGCAGTCGCAGCAGTCCGTCAGCTCGGCGACCTCTGACCTCTGGGACCGCGGCAGCACCGACACCCCCGGTACCTAAGAGCGGGGGGCTGCGTCGCATTTCTGTGGTCAGAGACTAACTCTGTGTGTGTGTGTGTGTGTGTGTGTGTGTGTGTGTGTGTGTGTGTGTGTGTGTGTGTGTGTGTGTGTGTGTGTGTGTGTGTGTGTGTGTGTGTGTGTGTGTTGCAGCTCCCGTGCTGCCCGGCGCCTACCATCAGGGCATGCAGATGCAGCAGTCGCAGTATCACGGCTACATGCACCAGACCAGCATGTCATCTGTCCGATCCGTCACCTCACCACCAAACTCCGCCTCCTCGGTGTGACATCACTTCCTGTTATACATACACTTCTTCCCACACACACACACACACACTGTTCTGCAGATTAAAGTAATTAGTCACTGCTCTGAGAGTACTGCAGTCAATTTACAAGTTACTGCAGTTTAAAAGTAACTAGTAAGCCATGAGTAGCTCCACTTGGAACACCGGGTAGGTGCTGGGTTGGTCAGACTCTCCGGAGCCGCCGCTACCCCATCCACCTACACCCCCCCCCCCCCCCCCCCTCTCTCTCTCTCTCTCTCTCTCTCTCTCTCTCTCTCTCTCTCTCTCTCTCTCTCTCTCTCTCTCTCTTTTCCACCAGAAAGAACCAGGTTGGTGAGCACCAGTTCTTTGTCTTTCCAAAGCCGGTTCTTAACAGGAGCTAAACTGGTACTACCCTGGTTCCACTTCATTGTTGGGCCAGAGAGGAACCAGACCGGGCCAGATGTGTCATCAGGTGGGGGCGGAGTTATCTCTGGAGTTACCTCTGGAGTTACCTCTGGAGTTATCTCTGGAGTTACCTCTGGAGTTACCTCTGGAGTTACCTCTGGAGTTATATCTGGAGTTACCTCTGGAGTTACCTCTGGAGTTACCTCTGGAGTTATCTCTGGAGTTACCTCTGGAGTTACCTCTGGAGTTACCTCTGGAGTTATCTCTGGAGTTACCTCTGGAGTTATCTCTGGAGTTACCTCTGGAGTTACCTCTGGAGTTATCTCTGAAGTTACCTTTGGAGTTACCTCTGGAGTTACCTCTGGAGTTATCTCTGGAGTTACCTCTGGAGTTACCTCTGGAGTTATCTCTGGAGTTATCTCTACTTACTAGGAAGAGACGCTGAACTGGCTTTCTGAAATCTACAGCGAACACTGAGCCCCAAAGTGGTCATAGAGAAAAACATTTTAAAATAATGCATGGCAACGATGTAATCAGTGACTCCCTGAAATACATAATACGAAGGAACGAGATCATTTAATCCTTGATGGCGGTGCCGCGGGTCTCCAGGTGCAGAGCTCCTCCACTGTGCTCAGCTGTGTGAGATCTAGAATTTAGAAGCAGTTTTCCATTGTTTTTATGCTTTTCATCGTAATTTTCTAACTAACTTCACTTTTTTGTCTTGTTTGACGTTTTGACCGCCAGCTGAGCCGCTGCACAATCCAGTGTGTGGCAGCAGGGGGCGCTCCACTATGAGACGCTCCACTATTTTTTACCTTAGAACTTCATAATGAAGCCAGACTTTTGGTTCATCAGCAACTACTAAACAAACTACATACTACTGTAAAAGAAAGCTGGATTTTTTAACCATAAAATGGGTCTTTTAATGTCTTCATGTGAAAGAGAACTTTAATCAGTGTGTTTACGTAGGTTTCCTTTATAAACGGCTGTAGAGCTGTTCTATCATTCTACACCTCCATTCCTTGTTCTATCATTCTACACCTCTATTCCTCCTTCTATCATTCTACACCTCCATTCCTTGTTCTATCATTCTACACCTCCATTCCTCGTTCTATCATTCTACACCTCCATTCCTTGTTCTATCATTCTACACCTCCATTCCTCGTTCTATCATTCTACACCTCCATTCCTCCTTCTATCATTCTACACCTCCATTCCTCCTTCTATCATTCTACACCTCCATTCCTCCTATCATTCTACACCTCCATTCCTCGTTCTATCATTCTACACCTCCATTCCTTGTTCTATCATTCTACACCTCCATTCCTTGTTCTATCATTCTACACCTCCATTCCTTGTTCTATCATTCTACACCTCCATTCCTCGTTCTATCATTCTACACCTCCATTCCTTGTTCTATCATTCTACACCTCCATTCCTCGTTCTATCATTCTACACCTCCATTCCTCCTTCTATCATTCTACACCTCCATTCCTCCTTCTATCATTCTACACCTCCATTCCTCCTATCATTCTACACCTCCATTCCTCGTTCTATCATTCTACACCTCCATTCCTTGTTCTATCATTCTACACCTCCATTCCTCCTATCATTCTACACCTCCATTCCTCGTTCTATCATTCTACACCTCCATTCCTTGTTCTATCATTCTACACCTCCATTCATCCTATCATTCTACACCTCCATTCCTCCTATCATTCTACACCTCCATTCCTCCTTCTATCATTCTACACCTCCATTCCTCGTTCTATCATTCTACACCTCCATTCCTTGTTCTATCATTCTACACCTCCATTCCTCCTTCTATCATTCTACACCTCCATTCCTCCTTCTATCATTCTACACCTCCATTCCTCCTATCATTCTACACCTCCATTCCTTGTTCTATCATTCTACACCTCCATTCCTCCTATCATTCTACACCTCCATTCCTCGTTCTATCATTCTACACCTCCATTCCTTGTTCTATCATTCTACACCTCCATTCATCCTATCATTCTACACCTCCATTCCTCCTATCATTCTACACCTCCATTCCTCCTTCTATCATTCTATACCTCCATTCCTCCTTCTATCATTCTACACCTCCATTCCCTGTTCTATCATTCTACACCTCCATTCCTCCTATCATTCTACACCTCCATTCCTCCTGATGTTGAAGCTTTTGATTCAGACACGTCCAGAAATACAGTGAAAGGAGCAGAAATCCACTATGTAATGTCCACATGGTGAAAAATAAGCCCCAAGCTCATTCACACATTTATTTTTTCTTTTGTTTATTTTTTTTCTTTCTCTGGCCTCTCCGCATCTCTGGACTGAAACAAGACGGATGTGAAAAAACACCAGTAGAGGACGAGGAGACTCAATGTTTTCTGTCTCTTTGGTCTCAATCTGAGGTTCAGGACAGACTAGATGGAGTGACCTGGTCCAAACCACTGTTACAGTCCGTCTCCTGGTTCCTGGACCAGACCACTGTTACAGTCTGTCTCCTGGTTCTTGGACCAAACCACTGTTACAGTCCGTCTCCTGGTTCCTGGTCCAAACCACTGTTACAGTCCGTCTCCTGGTTCCTGGACCAAACCACTGTTACAGTCCGTCTCCTGGTTCCTGGTCCAAACCACTGTTACAGTCCGTCTCCTGGTTCCTGGACCAAACCTCTGTTACAGTCCGTCTCCTGGTTCCTGGTCCAAACCTCTGTTACAGTCCGCCTCCTGGTTCCTGGACCAAACCACTGTTACAGTCCGTCTCCTGGTTCCTGGACCAGACCTCTGTTACAGTCCGTCTCCTGGTTCTTGGACCAAACCACTGTTACAGTCCGTCTCCTGGTTCCTGGACCAGAACACTGTTACAGTTCATCTCCTGGTTCCTGGACCAGACCACTGTTACAGTCCGTCTCCTGGTTCCTGGTTCCTTTTGATCAGATATTCCCAAATTGTATATATGCAACATAGAGGAGTGGATATGTTACCTTGTCCAAATGGCTCTTTGAGTGTTGGAGGTTGGAGAGAGAGAGAGAGAGAGAGAGAGCGAGAGAGAGAGAGAGAGAGAGAGAGAGAGAGGTTTTATATATGTAACTCACTGAAACTTTCGTAACAAAGTTCTTCATATTATAACTAATCAATTACTAGCTTGTAGCTTCCTAATGTAATGGTGTTACAGTAGCAGTAGTAGTGGTGTTACAGTAGCAGTAGTAGTGGTGTTACAGTAGCAGTAGTAGTGGTGTTACAGTAGCATATATACTGTAGCTTCTTAACGTGGTGTGAGCGTTTCACTGTCAATGCTGTAAATGAGCTTCCTTACCACAGCTCTTCTTGCTAGCTCCCAAACAAACGCTCCAAGCTCATGTTTTTTACACACCAGGTTTTCACAGCTGACGTGTTTCCCTCTGACGAACAGGATTGGTGCTCAGCTCACATGCTGACACCTTGTTTCTTTCCGTTTACAGCGTGTTTACCGGGCGCTGTACGACTACGCGGCCCAGGACCATGATGAGGTGTCGTTCAGGGACGGGGACGTCATCATCAACGCTCAACCCATCGATGAGGGCTGGATGTACGGCACTGTGCAGAGGACTGGAAAGTCCGGCATGCTGCCTGCAAACTACGTGGAGTGTTGCAACTAAGGAGGAGGAAGAGGAGGAGGGGGTCAGGAAGGGCTGAATGTACAGGAAGAATCTCCCCTCAGTATTAAAACAGTAGGACGACGTGACGTTCTCTGTATTCTGAAGTTTATTTACATTGGTTATGGTTTTTATTTCAGTAGGATCCACTTGCAGACTTAGACTTTATATGCAAGAAACTTCTTCTGTTCCTAACAAGACAGTTTATAATCGCGAGAAGCTGAAAAACAAAATTAAAAATTATAAAGCAGAGAAACGAAGCTTTGCATCTATTTACTATCGATGTGTCACACATTTGTAACATGAGTTTATTGATATAAAAGACACAGTAACACTGAAGAACTGACAGAGTCTCAAAGTTAAAATTGTGTTGAGGAGAAAGGAGCAGAAGGTCTCATCATTTGGACATTTTGAACTCGTATTATGTCAACAAACAAGTAACCAGCATGCTAACAGAATGCTGACAGTTACGCTAACTTGACCATTAAAGATTTGAGACAGTGGTCATGTTAGCAAACATTCTTATGCTTATTGTTAGTCGGCTTGTTATCTCTTACCGGGTCGCCCCGCTACTTTTAGGCCCCGACAATG
This sequence comes from Blennius ocellaris, assembly GCF_963422515.1. Taxonomy (NCBI): domain Eukaryota; kingdom Metazoa; phylum Chordata; class Actinopteri; order Blenniiformes; family Blenniidae; genus Blennius; species Blennius ocellaris. Next base: position 5,487,571 of record NC_137668.1, read on the forward strand.
TTTCAAGTGAAAATGCCTCGCTTTTGCATTTTTGTTTCAGGAAAGCCTCCCGTTAACACAACAACATTTTCAAAAGATTTCTGTTTACACTTTGGAGGTCACAAGCCGTTGTTATTATTGTACAAGTTCTCATGCATGGGAGCTACAGCTGTGTGCAGTACCAGGAGCATGTGTTGCAGGAGAGTTTCAGAAAAGTTGTGTTTTCCCTGTTTTCATGGAGTCTGAGCAATTTCCAAAAGTTGCAGGATTCTTATTGTAACAACCCATAATCAGGAGGGTAAAACTAAACACCGTCTACATGGTGGCACCAGGAACTGTTATGTAAACGGCCATTGAAAACACTATGAGAGTTTTACATTTTCATTTGAAAAAAAAATCATGTAAACTGGGCCTAAATGGTCATACTGGCAGTTACCAGTCTTAGCTTGCTATACCAGTATGTTTGCTCATAAAATGAAGCTAAATTTGAGTCTTGCAGCGTTTTGACATTCTGAAGGACAATCAGCAGTTTTCTAACATACGTTTTAGCTAATACTAAATCTAATTGTTGCTCAGTTAGCTGTTATCATGCTTCTGAGCTTATCTGCTAACAAAATGCTAGAGTGTATTTGATTCTCAGAGGGTTGGGATATTCTTTTTTAACATGGAAGGTGAAGTGGCAGTGAAGGTGTATAAGCTAACCAGATTGGTATAGGAAAGTGAGCATACGTTTGCTCCTTAATATCAGTTCGTTTATTAATTTTTTCTGGCTCATCATTGTACTTACAGTTACTAAGTTTGTTAGCATGTTTGCTAAAAGCATGCTCAATTGTTGGGTTATCGTAGGATGTTCCTATCAACATGATTTACCAGTGCGCTACTAATCTGCAATGAGCTTTGGCTAATGCTAAAGCGAACAGTCACTCATTGAGCTCCTCCCCCTGGAAGTTACAAAGTATGTTAGCATGTTTGCTAACAAAATGCTGAACTGTGATTGAGTCTTATCGGATTACAACATTACTGAGAACAAGAAAGTCAAAGTTATAATGGAAAAAAGAAACAGGATCTATTCTACAGACACAAGAATGAATGGAAACTAACCACAGATCAAACCCTCTGTGGTTAGAGGAAGAGATGGAGCTCTTGAAATCCAGCTCTTCTTAAAGCTGCAGTGTCTCAATTTGAGTTTACTACTTAAAATAATCCAAAACATGAGTGTGAACTCCCTGATGTTTTTCACAGTAAAAGATATTGTTGTTAACAGCTTTTGGGATTCCATATGCAATAAAAATCCTCCTCCCGCTACTTACATACTATTATTTTAAAGTATCTCATATGTCTCTTTGAGTTACACGCTAAAGCTTAGTTACCATCACTCTTAAAAGGAATTCAGTTCTAAAAATGTGTGTTATTAATTTGTAGTTTTAGTCTCTACATATTTCTATTAATTCTTCTCAAAAAAAACCTGATGGGACAAGGCATTCCGCCAGACCCTCCCAGAGGTGAACTGCATCTCCCTGGTGCCCCCTGTCAGAGCCCCGCCCCTCATTTTGAAATCCACTGCTCTCCTGATGCTAACAAGCTAACAACTAGCCGTAGGAAGGACAGGTAAGTGAGCCCGTGGAAAAAGGAGAGAAGGGAGCGTTCACCATGTTGGCTTTTCTCAAGAGTTGCGGCAGGCCAGAAGTCTTTCTAGAGATAGCAGGACAAGAACAGTAACATAAAAGAATTTGGCTAACGTGTGCAAGACTGTTTGAAATGTGGAGAAAGAAAATATAGAATTACACTGATAATATTAATAAACTTCTCAGAAGATTATTAAACTGAGTTGAAGAAGGTTTTGAAGCATGTTGGTGATTTTTGAAGATGACATTGTTAGTTTCAGTGCTTCAGTTGAGTTCTGTCTGAAACATTGTTATGAACACACACAAAGTTGAAATGGGCTCCACACAGGCTCCTCCTCCTCCAGCGGTGCTGCAGTGTATTCTGGGAAACATTGGCTATCATCACTAATTTAATGCTTTTATCAGGATTGCCTCTTGATAGCTAAAAGTATAACGGGCATGTTCGGGAAAGGCATGACCTAACGTCTGGGTAGGGATCCTCAAACATTCAGGCTTCATGGTCACTGCTGGGCTTCGCCAGGTTTCTTCAGGTGTCGTCTCGCATTGGTTCTTTGGTCCTCAGGAGGAATGGACCTTGGCCATCGGTCACTGTTGGGTGTCTTCAGGTTATTGAATACCCTCAGACATCGCCGGGCGTCCTCGGGTGTCGTCTGATGTTTGCCGGACGTTGTCGGGGTTTGTCCAGTGTCTTCAGGAGTCATGCAGCATCTGTCTCGGTCACAGGTCATTGTTGGTGCAGGCGGACATCGCCAGGCGTCCTCGGGTGTCGTGGACATTGTCAGGGTTTGTCCAGTGTCCTCAGGAGGCGTCAGTCATTGGTCATTGCTGGGTGTCTTCAGAAATCCCAAGGTGTTTTCAGGGCTCCAGTCGGTCTTTGGTCACTTTGACAAGCAGGTTCATGGTAAATCTCCTTCAGTCCTGTCATGAAATCGTTGGTTGAGAAATCCTGCTGTTCCCTGTTTTTTACATGTTTGCTTTCATAAATAGATGCAATAGAACATCATTTATTGAGTATTCATGTGTTTACTGTGCTGATTTTATAAGATGGTTTTTATTAAAATTTAGGTTTGAGTTTTTTTTAGCTTCTAATGTCACTATTGTCAAATATTTTTATTATTATTATTATTTAGTCCGAACAGGTGCAACTCTGACAATTAGAATACAAAATAAAACATTTGTTTTTCCAATATTTTGATTAAAACTAGAAAATGGTCAGTAATTTAGACTTATGTCACCTTTATGCTTTTGTTTTTTATAATTTGATCTCATAAAATAATAAAAGAATAAATCTTTTGGCGATAAATTATCATGAAAGAAACATTTGATATGTGTTGTTTTGTATGAACATGAACCTTTCTGCTCTTTTGCGATGCACTGCAATGCGTTCATCCTAACATGTAAAACTACTTTTATTGACATTTAATTTTAATAATATATCACTCGGTCTCACTTTTGTTGTTTTGCATTGTGAAATCTGCAGTGTGTCACATGTGGGACAAATAAAAACATAATAAACCGCTTGATGGAGCATTTTCCTTTTTATTCTTTTCATTTACATTACCATGTTCTCAAATGATTATTTAGAGATTTGTGTCCATTGACTCACTCTGAGGCCGCAGAGCTTTATGAAACATTTTCACCACTTAGAAAAAAAATCTTCAACTAAAAACACTTTGGTTCAGAAAAAAAACAAAAAACATTTAACCTTCAAAATGAGAAAAATGTCTCAACTTTTACTATTTACACACAAAACTACACATTTATAACCACCCCTTTCCGCTGCAGTATATTTATTTGTATTAGTATTTTAGTTTTAGTCATTTTAGCTGGTTTATCTTTTCAAGTATTTTTTGAAGCGAGTTCCAGCAGATGGCGCTCTTGGTTTTAAGCTAAGGACTGGCAATGAAGTGTGCTTTCAAACATTTATTGGACACCACCAGCTAGTGGCTTTTTGAAATATTGAAAGTGGCTCATGAGGCCATCACTATCGGCAAAGACTTGAACAGACTATCCCTGTAAAGACCAAAATACCAATTCCTTGAAACCTTGACTAGTCCCTCTGAACAAATCAAATGTTTGTTTTTTTCAAATATTAATTTCCATATATGAGTTTTAATTTGCATCCTATTTACTACATTGGTCATGATGGTCCCATTTCCCCTTTTTGGACACACAAAAACCAACACCAAGGGAACTGGCAGGATGGAAAATGAACATTTCACTTATTTTCACCATGTTGTGCTTCATAACCTTTTCATCTTCAGTGTCCCTTGTCATGGACATGGTAAATGTTGCATCTCTGTTGCGTTTCCATGTTGGGGAATGATCAAGGGCATCCTTTCTCACATCAGCCCATCAGGGACGTTGGTGTTCCTCCTGGACAGGATAGTGGTCTGCCACACCTTTTGACCTTCCTGCACTTGTGAGAGAGGCACGAACAGAAGCCTGAACCCTTCACAAGGGAAGGGGTTTCTACTTGGGGTTGAGTTATTCCAAGCCTCTCCTTTCACAGATCCATGCATTGATGACTGCCACTGGAACAGTTTGCCACCAAATATATACGGTATGTACCATCTTTGTGATCTGAAGCTGAACTTGTAAAGTGCAGATAGTGTGTCAACAAGGTCAGTGCCTCTCATGAGCCTGTACGTGGCAACGATGGCAGCACATAAGACAGATTGAGTTGGTTTTTTTGCTTGAATAGGTTAGTTTTTAGTGAAAATCAGTAAGCAAAAGGAAGTCACTGGAATGGGCACGAATCAAAGACCAGTTCTCAGTGTTTCAATTCCTTGGAATTGTTTGGCAATTTTGCAAGCAATTCTCTTTTTGGTTCCAGTGGGAGTGAATGACGTCACCATATACATCAGTACGCAATATGCTTGCCGACGTCATTCACTAGTGCAGCCAGCAGGAAAACATGGCAGCCAAAGTGTCACAAACACCTACAATGTTGGTGCCATTTCACGGCATAGGGAGACAACAGCGCAAAGTGCAATACTTGCATAGTGGATATTTGTTTCATCAGGGAGGAAATACGACCAAAATGCAGAAACATTTTCACACAGCTGCCAGAGCTTTGAAGGGACATGGGTATTTGAATAAGACAATAACCTTGCTGAATATATTATTGCAACACTTGTCACAGTTACCAAACTTTCAAACTGTTTACAACCTTAATCAAACCCACTTTCCAGACATTTAAAATAAATGAATTATCAAACCGTGGCATAAATAAACAAAAGAAAAACGCCAGATACAGGAGTACATTATTTAGTCATTTGAACACATGATGGCAGAAAATATACAGCAGCAGCACATCTCCTTGATGAGGAATGGGAAAGTGTATGTGTGTGAGGCCAGTGGGCCTGGAAGCCACTCCACTACTTTTCTAGGAGGAGGAGCAGGAGCCAGGAGGAGCCAGGAGGGGTCAGCAGAGACGAGTCAGACTGCAAAGCCCCCCCCCCCCCCCCCATGTGCATTTGCCCTTTAAAAAAAAAAAAAAAAATGTGAGCACCTGCCCCTTTGGAAGTCTCTGCACGGGCTTGTTGAGTCACATCATCTGTCAGTAACCTCACCCACAGAGCATGAGAAATAGAGAGGAAGTAGTGAGGAACTTCTGAGCTTGACCCTACTGGCGGTGTGTTGTTGCAATGGTAATCCTCTGCACATTGAGGAAGAAGTAGAGAGAAGGAAGAATAGAGGAAGAACCAGTGAGGAAGGCACTCACTGGGGGACGATGGCGGGGGGTAAAGACGGTGACGGGCGACAAAGCAACACACCACCGTGCTGATGAACTTTTATGCACATTTGACGCTCCCAGACTGGAAAGCCCATCCTGCCCGGCAGAGAGGAGGAGTCAACCACTGTGACGGAGCGTGAAGGGAAGCTGCTGTTTCTTTCCCCCCCCCCCCTGCCCTGTTCAGCAGCTTGGGCACACAATACGATGTGATTGAGAGCTTCTGATGTCACAACAGTTTTTGCTCTTGCAACAGGAAGCGACCAAGTGTACGTCCGGAATGTCCCTCCTTTTTCATATTCTATCGACTTTCACTGATCCCCATGGATGACGTCACGGGGTTAAGGAATGGAGTTAGAAGGCTTCCTAAAGGAGTTAGTGAAAGGCGATCACATTAGTGTTGCAGTCAGACCGCACTTTCACTGAGTGACGTCAGAATAACGTGACGGCGGCACAAGTTAGTGACGTCGTCCGTGATGTCAAAAGAAATACGAGTTTCTGAAAATGGACTATAAAAAGCTCATTTGGGTTTTAGATGATTTCAAGTTGTTCCAGCAGATTATTCTTTGGTAACTTACATGATCTGCGTCCTTTTTCTGCCATTGTCATTTTCCGTACATGCTCAAATGAGCAGGTCCCTTTAAATGTTGTTGCCGCAAGGAATTGTGGGGCAGCATGAGCTTGCCTCCTTTGCGAAAGTGTGCATCAATGCTCTCCTAATCTAAAGGAGGCTCTCAAGGAAGCAACAAGCCTCCTTTTCTTTGCTTCTTGGGAATTCAGACAGTACTTCTCATGGCCGCTACACAAAACACTTCCGGGGTTCAGTGAAAGTCAATAGATGAGGAGGTAGGAGGGATAGGAGAGTCTCCCCATGTTGCTGCCTTTATTAGAAGTTGGCATGGCTGCCGTACACGACCGGGGGGAACACTGAATGAGAGAGAGAGAGGGGGGGGGGGGTTGGTGGATGGGTGGGGGACAACATACAATACCCTTGTTAGCGCTACATATATTATATACAGTTATCACACTGACCAAATATTTTCCAACTGTTGTCAGATTAAACCAGCCTGAGCAGCTCTATCTAGACAGTAACATGATTTTCTGGACTAAACCAGCCTGAGCAGCTCTATCTAGACAGTAACATGATTTTCTGGACTAAACCAGCCTGAGCAGCTCTATCTAGACAGTAACATGATTTTCCAGTTCCGGTTCATTGACGGGCAGCAGAGCAGCAGCAGAGCAGCAAACAAATGCGGTTTTGTTTGCGTTGATCTTTCTTACAGAAAAATCTTTTACGTTTTTTCTTACACCCATTTTAAAGCTTATCTTAGGAACAGACAACAGTGGGTTTTTTCTGGATTCATCAAGCTCTTTCTGGACTCATTGGATTTTTCTGGATTTATCTGATTCTCTGGACTCATTATATCAGACTTGGGGTGCAGAGCCTTTGCCTAAACAGGTAGGAGGTGAGGTTGCAAACCCGGACAGGTTCCCTCACCTTCAGCTCTGTATCCCCGACCATTTCTTTCCATTTCTTTCCTTTTCTACCATTTTTCTTTTCTTTATTATTTTCTTTACTACTATAAGGTACGTTTCTGCTTGTAGAAATAAATACATGAATAATACATGGATAAAGACACAATAAACAATGTTAAAATACCACTGTAGCCTGTATTGTGTTACATTTAATATTGTCCCCTATACTTAGTTCTGCCCTATCAACGTCACATTATTCATTGATACTAAGAAAAAAAGAAAATCATAATGTTGGAAGGAAAAAAACTATAAAATCATATGTATATATTAATATATACTGTATATCTGCCATTCTGGATGCCAGGTATTTATTCAGTTTAATCATGTATCTAATTTATTTTCTGATTCAACTAAACCTCAGAAACAACACACATAATGTAGAATAAGGAGACCAGGATCACTAAAAACTAATGTGTACTTATTGTTTATTTTCCTCAGAAGTGTTTCATCATTTCACTATGAATACATGATTCTCCCCCTGGTTCATGTCGCAGTTCAGCCTCCAGGTCCTGGAGCGGGTGGTTGTAGTACGCATGCGCAACTGAATCAAATGACTCAAATAACTCAATTGCTCAAATGACTCAAATGACTCAAATGACTCAATCAACCGATTCACTTGGATCAACGACTCAAAAATCTGTGAGTCCGTTCAAGGAGTCGGGTTTCTCGTTACGATGAGACACCGCTCCACTCCCGTCACCGGCACCGCTTCACCACAGAACCAGCCTCCCCGGTCATCTCCTCCACCTGCTCCTCATCTTCATCCACCACCTGCTCCTCATCTTCATCCACCACCTGCTCCTCATCTTCATCCACCACCTTCTCCTCATCTTCATCCACCACCTGCTCCTCATCTTCATCCACCACCTTCTCCTCATCTTCATCCACCAATTGCTCCTCATCTTCATCCACCAATTGCTCCTCATCTTCATCCACCACCTTCTCCTCATCTTCATCCACCTTCTCCTCATCTTCATCCACCACCTTCTCCTCATCTTCATCCACCAATTGCTCCTCATCTTCATCCACCACCTTCTCCTCATCTTCATCCACCTTCTCCTCATCTTCATCCACCAGCTGCTCCTCATCTTCATCCACCACCTTCTCCTCATCTTCATCCACCACCTTCTCCTCATCTTCATCCACCACCTTCTCCTCATCTTCATCCACCAGCTGCTCCTCATCTTCATCCACCACCTTCTCCTCATCTTCATCCACCACCTTCTCCTCATCTTCATGCACCTTCTCCTCATCTTCATCTACCACCTTCTCCTCATCTTCATCCACCTGCTCCTCATCTTCATCCACCACCTGCTCCTCATCTTCATCCACCACCTTCTCCTCATCTTCATCCACCTTCTTCTCATCTTCATCCACCAGCTGCTCCTCATCTTCATCCACCTTCTCCTCATCTTCATCCACCTGCTCCTCATCTTCATCCACCTTCTCCTCATCTTCATCCACCTTCTCCTCATCTTCATCCACCTGCTCCTCATCTTCATCCACCTTCTCCTCATCTTTATCCACCTGCTCCTCATCTTCATCCACCACCTGCTCCTCATCTTCATCCACCACCTGCTCCTCATCTTCATCCACCAGCTGCTCCTCATCTTCATCCACCTTCTCCTCATCTTAATCCACCTGCTCCTCATCTTCATCCACCACCTTCTCCTCATCTTCATCCACCACCTTCTCCTCATCTTCACCCACCACCTTCTCCTCATCTTCCTCCACCAGCTGCTCCTCATCTTCATCCACCACCTTCTCATCTTCATCCACCACCTTCTCCTCATCTTCATCCACCACCTTCTCCTCATCTTCATCCACCACCTGCTCCTCATCTTCATCCACCACCTTCTCCTCATCTTCATCCACCTTCTCCTCATCTTCATCCACCACCTTCACCTCATCTTCATCCACCAGCAGCTCCTCATCTTCATCCACCACCTTCTCCTCATCTTCATCCACCACCTTCTCCTCATCTTCACCCACCACCTTCTCCTCATCTTCCTCCACCAGCTGCTCCTCATCTTCATCCACCACCTTCTCATCTTCATCCACCACCTTCTCCTCATCTTCATCCACCACCTTCTCCTCATCTTCATCCACCACCTGCTCCTCATCTTCATCCACCACCTTCTCCTCATCTTCATCCACCTTCTCCTCATCTTCATCCACCAGCTGCTCCTCATCTTCATCCACCACCTTCTCCTCATCTTCATCCACCATCTGCTCCTCATCTTCATCCACCACCTTCTCCTCATCTTCATCCACCACCTTCTCCTCATCTTCATCCACCACCTTCACCTCATCTTCATCCACCAGCAGCTCCTCATCTTCATCCACCAGCTTCTCCTCATCTTCATCCACCACCTTCTCCTCATCTTCATCCACCTTCTCCTCATCTTCATCCACCAGCTGCTTCTCATCTTCATCCACCACCTTCTCCTCATCTTCATCCACCACCTTCTTCTCATCTTCATCCACCAGCTGCTTCTCATCTTCATCCACCACCTTCTCCTCATCTTCATCCACCAGCTGCTCCTCATCTTCATCCACCACCTTCTCCTCATCTTCATCCACCACCTTCTCCGCATCTTCATCCACCACCTTCTCCTCATCTTCATCCACCACCTTCTCCTCATCTTCATCCACCACCTTCTCCGCATCTTCATCCACCACCTTCTCCTCATCTTCATCCACCACCTGCTCCTCATCTTCATCCACCACCTTCTCCTCATCTTCATCCACCACCTGCTCCTCATCTTCATCCACCACCTTCTCCTCATCTTCATCCACCTTCTCCTCATCTTCATCCACCAGCTGCTCCTCATCTTCATCCACCACCTTCTCCTCATCTTCATCCACCACCTTCTCCTCATCTTCATCCACCATCTGCTCCTCATCTTCATCCACCACCTTCTCCTCATCTTCATCCACCACCTTCTCCTCATCTTCATCCACCACCTTCACCTCATCTTCATCCACCACCTTCTTCTCATCTTCATCCACCAGCTGCTTCTCATCTTCATCCACCACCTTCTCCTCATCTTCATCCACCACCTTCTCCGCATCTTCATCCACCACCTTCTCCTCATCTTCATCCACCAGCAGCTCCTCATCTTCATCCACCAGCTTCTCCTCATCTTCATCCACCACCTTCTCCTCATCTTCATCCACCTTCTCCTCATCTTCATCCACCAGCTGCTTCTCATCTTCATCCACCACCTTCTCCTCATCTTCATCCACCACCTTCTTCTCATCTTCATCCACCAGCTGCTTCTCATCTTCATCCACCACCTTCTCCTCATCTTCATCCACCAGCTGCTCCTCATCTTCATCCACCACCTTCTCCTCATCTTCATCCACCACCTTCTCCGCATCTTCATCCACCACCTTCTCCTCATCTTCATCCACCACCTTCTCCTCATCTTCATCCACCACCTTCTCCGCATCTTCATCCACCACCTTCTCCTCATCTTCATCCACCACCTGCTCCTCATCTTCATCCACCACCTTCTCCTCATCTTCATCCACCACCTTCTCCTCATCTTCATCCACCTTCTCCTCATCTTCATCCACCACCTGCTCCTCATATTCATCCACCACCTTCTCCTCATCGTCATCCACCACCTTCTCCTCATCTTCATCCACCTGCTCCTCATCTTCATCCACCTTCTCCTCATCTTCATCCACCAGCTGCTCCTCATCTTCATCCACCACCTGCTCCTCATCTTCATCCACCAGCTGCTCCTCATCTTCATCCACCAGCTGCTCCTCATCTTCATCCACCTGCTCCTCATCTTCATCCACCTTCTCCTCATCTTAATCCACCACCTTCTCCTCATCTTCATCCACCTTCTCCTCATCTTCATCCACCACCTGCTCCTCATCTTCATCCACCACCTGCTCCTCATCTTCATCCACCAGCTGCTCCTCATCTTCATCCACCTGCTCCTCATCTTCATCCACCTTCTCCTCATCTTAATCCACCTGCTCCTCATCTTCATCCACCACCTTCTCCTCATCTTCATCCACCACCTTCTCCTCATCTTCCTCCACCAGCTGCTCCTCATCTTCATCCACCAGCTGCTCCTCATCTTCATCCATCAGCTGCTCCTCATCTTCATCCACCTTCTCCTCATCTTCATCCACCAGCTGCTCCTCATCTTCATCCACCACCTTCTCCTCATCTTCATCCACCACCTGCTCCTCATCTTCATCACTTCCTTCTCCTCATCTTCATCCACCTTCTCCTCATCTTCATCCACCTTCTCCTCATCTTCATCACCAGCTGCTCCTCATCTTCCTCCACCAGCTGCTCCTCATCTTCCTCCACCACCTTCTTCTTATCTTCATCCACTAGCTGCTCCTCATCTTCCTCCACCACCTTCTCCTCACCTTCATCCACCACCTTCTCCTCATCTTCATCCATCACCTTCTCCTCATCTTCCTCCACCAGCTGCTCCTCATCTTCCTCCACCAGCTGCTCCTCATCTTCATCCACCAGCTGCTCCTCATCTTCCTCCACCAGCTGCTCCTCATCTTCCTCCACCAGCTGCTCCTCATCTTCATCCACCAGCTGCTCCTCATCTTCCTCCACCAGCTGCTCCTCATCTTCCTCCACCAGCTGCTCCTCATCTTCATCCACCAGCTGCTCCTCATCTTCCTCCACCAGCTGCTCCTCATCTTCATCCACCAGCTGCTCCTCATCTTCCTCCACCAGATGCTCCTCATCTTCATCCAACAGCTGCTCCTCATCTTCCTCCACCAGCTGCTCCTCATCTTCCTCCACCAGCTGCTCATCATCTTCATCCACCAGCTGCTCCTCATCTTCATCCACCTGCTCCTCAACTTCATCCACCTTCTCCTCATCTTCATCCACCAGCTGCTCCTCATCTTCATCCACCACCTTCTCCTCATCTTCATCCACCACCTTCTCCCCATCTTCATCCACCAGCTGCTTCTCATCTTCATCCACCACCTTCTCCTCATCTTCATCCACCAGCTGCTCCTCATCTTCCTCCACCAGCTGCTCCTCATCTTCATCCACCAGCTGCTCCTCAGCTTCATCCACCAGCTACTCCTCACCTTCATCCACCACCTTCTCCCCATCTTCCTCCACCAGCTGCTCCTCATCTTCCTCCACCACCTTCTCCTCATCTCATCCACCACCTGCTCCTCACCTTCATCCACCACCTTCTCCTCATCTTCATCCACCACCTTCTACTCATCTTCATCCATCACCTTCTCCTCATCTTCCTCCACCACCTTCTCCTCATCTTCCTCCACCAGCTGCTCATCTTCCTCCACCAGCTGCTCCTCATCTTCCTCCACCAGCTGCTCCTCATCTTCATCCACCACCTGCTCCTCATCTTCCTCCACCAGCTGCTCCTCATCTTCCTCCACCAGCTGCTCCTCATCTTCATCCACCAGCTGCTCCTCATCTTCCTCATCAGCTGCTCCTCATCTTCCTCCACCAGCTGCTCCTCATCTTCCTCCACCAGCTGCTCCTCATCTTCATCCACCAGCTGCTCCTCATCTTCCTCCACCAGCTGCTCCTCATCTTCATCCACCAGCTGCTCCTCATCTTCCTCCACCAGATGCTCCTCATCTTCATCCAACAGCTGCTCCTCATCTTCCTCCACCAGCTGCTCCTCATCTTCCTCCACCCAGCTGCTCCTCATCTTCATCCACCAGCTGCTCCTCATCTTCATCCACCTGCTCCTCATCTTCATCCACCTTCTCCTCATCTTCATCCACCAGCTGCTCCTCATCTTCATCCACCACCTTCTCCTCATCTTCATCCACCACCTTCTCCCCATCTTCATCCACCAGCTGCTTCTCATCTTCATCCACCACCTTCTCCTCATCTTCATCCACCAGCTGCTCCTCATCTTCCTCCACCAGCTGCTCCTCATCTTCATCCACCAGCTGCTCCTCAGCTTCATCCACCAGCTACTCCTCACCTTCATCCACCACCTTCTCCCCATCTTCATCCACCACCTTCTTCTCATCTCATCCACCAGCTGCTCCTCATCTTCCTCCACCACCTTCTCCTCACCTTCATCCACCACCTTCTCCTCATCTTCATACATCACCTTCTCCTCATCTTCCTCCACCACCTTCTCCTCATCTTCCTCCACCAGCTGCTCATCTTCCTCCACCAGCTGCTCCTCATCTTCCTCCACCAGCTGCTCCTCATCTTCATCCACCACCTGCTCCTCACCTTCATCCACCACCTTCTCCTCATCTTCATCCACCACCTTCTACTCATCTTCATCCATCACCTTCTCCTCATCTTCCTCCACCACCTTCTCCTCATCTTCCCTCCACCAGCTGCTCCTCATCTTCCTCCACCAGCTGCTCATCTTCCTCCACCAGCTGCTCATCTTCCTCCACCAGCTGCTCCTCATCTTCCTCCACCAGCTGCTCCTCATCTTCCTCCACCAGCTGCTCCTCATCCTCTCTTCTCTCCAACAACATTAATAACAGTAGATTCCATCACAGAAACCTCCATCTCTTCAAAGCGATCACACGTTGTCTTCCTGAACCAACCGTTCCTAGAATCCTCGCTAAGATTCCGGAACTTCCCCCGACGGTCCACTGAGTTCTAGTCATGTAGGTTCTAATGATACGGCCCGTCGACATCCAAAGTGACGAAGAAGGACTTTAATGAGCTTTTTAGTTTTTAGTAACTATGGAAACGTCTTTATCTCTGGTCCCATTCACACACTTGGCCGAGGCGCAGCTTCAGCACCATTTGAAGCCTGAACACGTTTCTTACTGTAGAAGCCACAATGTAGATCTCATTGATCACAATGTAGCGTTCATTGATCACAATGTAGATCTCATTGATCACAATGTAGATCTCATTGATCACAATGTAGATTTCATTGATAACTTCAACTTCTTCTGGAAGCGTCCCTCTTTCTTCCGTCCTGACAGACGGCAGATCTGGAGCCAGATATTAGCTGCTAATATCCTACATAAAGTACACTGGTCCTCTGGAGACTGACTGTTTACACCCCCCCCCCCCCCCCCCCCCCCCCCCCCCCAGTGTCCTTCCTCCTGGACTCCTCAGACTGCTGTTGGCAGCACCAGCACCCCCTACTGTTCTCCTCTGTCAATTACATCCTCACCATCTGTGTTCTCAAAACTAAAGTCTCTTCCTGCCGTCTCCTCACTCTCCAACATCCAAGTCTTTCATGTGGAGACTGTTTGTGTTCCACTACCATTTTACCAAAGACTAGATGAATCCCACAAGAGAGGAGGTAAACATAGGAATCTGATAAAAATCAAAACTGCTCCTATCAGTAAACAAAATCCCACAACAACCAAATGTGGACTGTTAAATATTCCTTCACTATCATCTAACTCTTTACTTATAAGTGATTAATAACAGATCACAATTTGATTAATTGCGCCTCACTGAAACCTGGTTAAAAAGAGATGAATATCTCAGCCTCAATGAAGAAACTCCTCCCATCATGTTAATCACCATCTTCCTGGAGAAACTGGACGAGGAGGAGGAGTAGCATCTATTTATAGCTCTAGTCGTCTTATTGATCCCAGACCTAAAACTAACCAGAAATCTTTAACGTCTCACTCTAAATCTTCTGCATTGTGACTGAAAAACCCAGCAGCCAGTTCTACTTGTCATAGTGGACGTCCTCCTGGACCAAACTCTGAATTTCTGTCTGAACTCTCAGACTTCCTCTCTACTTTAGTACTGAGCTCAGATAAAGTCATCATAGTGGGACACTTTAATATTAATGTAGATGTTGACAATGACGGCCTCAACATGGCATTTAGCTCATTACTGGACACAAGTGGATTTTCACAGAAGGTGATTGAACCTACTCATTATCTTAATCACACACTTGATCTTGTTCTCACTTACAGTATTGACATTGATCAATTAACGTTTTTCCCTACAATCCTCTGTTGTCAGATCACTTCCTGATATTCAAATGTACATTAACTGGCTTTATAGCCCCTGAAAATACACTGAAATATAAGAGATATCTATCAGACAATGTTGGAACCAATTCAGGGAAGTTCTCCACCAATACTGACTTCAATACCATCGTGGATCCAGCAGTAAACAGCTGCCACACCTTCAGCCCTACTCAGGTTGACTTGGTTGTAGATGGACCAGCAGTAAACAGCTGCCACACCTTCAGCCCTACTCAGGTTGAGTGGTTGTAGATGGACCAGCAGTAAACAGCTGCCACACCTTCAGCCCTACTCAGGTTGACTTGGTTGTAGATGGACCAACAGTAAACAACTGCCACACCTTCAGCCCTACTCAGGTTGACTTGGTTGTAGATGGACCAGCAGTAAACAGCTGCCACACCTTCAGCCCTACTCAGGTTGAGTGGTTGTAGATGGACCAGCAGCCTTACTTCGCCCCACACTTGATTCTGTTGTACCTTGAAGATAAAAGCAACAAGTCAGAGGAGGATGGCTCCATGGTTTAATGATCATCTGAACTCTAATGAAATCAGCATGAAAACTAGAGAAGAACTGGTTCTTAACTCAGTTAGAAGTATTTAGAACAGCCTGGAGAGAAAGTTTGTTCGTCTATAAAAAATCCCTTCATAAAACAGGAAACGCCTACGATTCCTCCTAAATAGCAGAAAACAAGAACAATCCTAGATTTCTCTTCAGTACTATAGCCAGACTAACAAAAAGTCACAGTTCTGTTGAACCTCATATCCCTTTAACTCTGAGCAGTCATGACTTTGTAAATGTCTTTTATAACAAGATTCTAACTATGAGAGATCAAATTAAAGACCCACTGCCCAGTGCAGTCGCTGATCAACCAACCACATCTTTACATTCATTAGAGGAGCCTGACTTCCAGTGATCCAGCTTCACTCTATACAAGTCCTGGAGTTCTACTCAATCGTGTCTTCATCTAAACCAACAACCTGCTTACTGGACCCAATACCCACTAGACTGTTTACAGATACTTTCCCTATGATTAGTACACCAATACTAGATCAACTTATCTCTAATAACAGGTTATGTACCACAAGCCTTTAAGGTTGCTGTTGTTAAACCTCTTGTTAAAAACACACCTTGACCCAGGAGTCTTAGTAAATTACAGACCAACATCCAACCTTCCTTTATTTCTAAAATCTTAGAAGAAGTGGTTTCAAGTCAGCTTTGTGACCATTTCAGCCAAAATGACTGATTAGAGTGTTTCCAGTAGGTTTTAGAGTTCCTCAGAGCACAGAGACTCTGGTCAACGTTACTAATGATCTTCTCTTCAGACAAAGACCTGGTCTATGTTCTTGTACTGCTAGATCTCAGTGCTGCTTTTGATCAGAACATCCTGTTACAGAGGCTAGAACACATCATGATCAGAACATCCTGTTACAGAGGCTAGAACACATCATGATCAGAACATCCTGTTACAGAGGCTAGAACCCATCATGATCAGAACATCCTGTTACAGAGGCTAGAACACATCATGATCAGAACATCCTGTTACAGAGGCTAGAACACACCATGATCAGAACATCCTGTTACAGAGGCTAGAACACATCATGATCAGAACATCCTGTTACAGAGGCTAGAACACATCATGATCAGAACATCCTGTTACAGAGGCTAGAACACATCATGATCAGAACATCCTGTTACAGAGGCTACAACACATCATGATCAGAACATCCTGTTACAGAGGCTAGAACACATCATGATCAGAACATCCTGTTACAGAGGCTAGAACACATCATGATCAGAACATCCTGTTACAGAGGCTACAACACATCATGATCAGAACATCCTGTTACAGAGGCTAGAACACATCATGATCAGAACATCCTGTTACAGAGGCTAGAACACATCATGATCAGAACATCCTGTTACAGAGGCTACAACACATCATGATCAGAACATCCTGTTACAGAGGCTACAACACATCATGATCAGAACATCCTGTTACAGAGGCTAGAACATCATCGAGCTTAAAGGTACGGCGCTAAACTGTAATAATTACATGTAAAACACCATAAACAGAAACTCCCATAATGCATTGCAGCTATCAGCTCCTTTATTGCTACACATTATTAAAATGGAAGATATATGTGGGCGATCTGGGATTTTTAGAACCATGAGTGTGAGTGGTGTGGCTTTAATGTCCTGTAGTTGTTGTGTAATTCACTATTATTTGCCATCACTCAAACAAGACTCAACAAGTCTGCAATAAACCCTCCCGGAATTGTCGGCGCTCCACAGCTCAGCGGTTTTCCTGTCAAAGGTACAGGAAGCTCCCAGCTTCAGACACCAGTTGAGCCGCTGTCATGACCTGCAGCCGCAATTCTATGTTCTTCGTGTCATTATTGTTGTAATGACGTTACATCGCTGCGTCGTTCACGGCCCGCCTACATTTTACCACTCTTTGTAGTGGGACTGCGCAATGCAATTGGCTCTGGGTGCACTTTGCCTTACCTCCCATACCACCCTTTGCCTTACCTCCCATACCACCCTTTGCCTTACCTCCCATACCACCCCGCTCCGGGATGAACTGCAGTGGGACAGAGGCTCAAGGAGCCGCGGTGGAGGGAGGAAAGAGCCACATGTGGCTCCGGAGCCGCAGGTTGCCGACCCCTGATCTAGAATAAACCAGCCAGAGCAGCTCTATCTAGACAGTAACGTGATTTTCTAGATTTAACCAGCCTGAGCAGTTCTATCTAGACAGTAACATGATTTTCTAGATTTAACCAGCCTGAGCAGTTCTATCTAGACAGTAACATGATTTTCTAGCAAGAGTATAAATTAGCAGGTAGGCAAAAAAAAAAAAAAAAAAAGGAGAAACCACAACAATGATAACAAAAGCAAAAAAAAAAAAAACAGTAACATGATTTTGATACTTGAAAGAACAATAGCAGAAAACAAGAAAAATCAGCAGCAAATATCATTAATGAGGAGTACCACCAGGGTTTGTGAACTCAATTGCACGGCAGACAAGAAGCTCAGTTCAAAAGTGTTTTATTCTCAAAAAACACAGCAGAAGCAAAGTCAGGCAGTCCAAGATCAGAAGCAGGCAATGGAGGAGGAAATCCAGGAGGCGAGGTCGGGCAGGCAGGCAGAAGGTCAAAAACACACGAAGGCAACACGAGGGAAAAAGGCGGGTACGAATGGTGTAGGAACTCAGACGAACTGGAAACAGACGCTGGAAGAGAGGGAACTAAATACACACTAATGACAACGACAGACAGCTGTGATCAGGGAGGAGGAAGCAGGAGAGTACAGGGGCGGAGCTAAGGGGAACACAGGAGGGGAGGAGAGAAGGCAGGATCATGACAGTGTGTGTGTGTGTGTGTGTGTGTGTGTGTGTGTGTGTGTGTGTGTGTGTGTGTGTGTGTGTGTGTGTGTGTGTGTGTGTATGTGTGTGTGTGTGTGTGTGTGTGGTTTGTCCACTGGGTGTGGTTGGAACTCTTGTGGGGGGAGGGGGGCTTCTGGCCCACCTCGGGGCAGAAGCCGCCATTCCGGCACCCGGCAGCCCCCGACAAACCCCCCCGGAGAGCCACGCCCCAACCCAGAAGGCACCAGATGGAGAGTGCAGAGATGATCCCCCCACCCCCCCAGGTCAGAGGGGTCCACAAGAGTTCTATACCTCTCACTCTACCTCTCGCTCTACCTCTCACTCTACCTCTCACTCTACCTCTCGCACTACCTCTCACTCTACCTCTCACTCTACCTCTCGCACTACCTCTCACTCTACCTCTCGCTCTACCTCTCACTCTACCTCTCGCTCTACCTCTCACTCTACCTCTCACTCTACCTCTCACTCTACCTCTCGCACTACCTCTCACTCTACCTCTCGCACTACCTCTCACTCTACCTCTCACTCTACCTCTCACTCTACCTCTCGCACTACCTCTCACTCTACCTCTCGCTCTACCTCTCACTCTACCTCTTTCTCTACCTCTCTCTCTGCCTCTCGCTCTACCTCTCACTCTACCTCTCACTCTACCTCTCGCTCTACCTCTCACTCTACCTCTTTCTCTACCTCTCTCTCTGCCTCTCGCTCTACCTCTCACTCTACCGCTCACTCTACCTCTTGCACTACCTCTCACTCTACCTCTCGCTCCACCTCTTTCTCTACCCCTCTCTCTGCCTCTCGCTCTACCTCTCACTCTACCTCTCGCTCTACCTCTCACTCTACCTCTCACTCTACCTCTCGCACTGCCTCTCACTCTACCTCTCGCTCTACCTCTCGCTCTACCTCTTTCTCTACCTCTCTCTCTGCCTCTCGCTCTACCCAGACCAGGGTCTGTTTCTTGCCAATTACCTGAATCAAGGTTTGTATCTCCCCACCCAGTCTATGTCTCTGTCTTCACTCTCCTCTCCTCTCCTCTCCTCTCCTCTCCTCTCCTCTTCTCTTCTCTCCTCTCCTCTCATCTCCTCTATCCTCTCAATCTATCTATCTGTCTGCCCTCTCCTCTCCTCTCCTCTCCTCTCCTCTCCTCTCCTCTCCTCTCCTCTCCTCTATCCTCTCAATCTATCTCTCTGTCTTCCCTCTCCTCTCCTCTCCTCTCCTCTCCTCCTCTCCTCTCCTCTCCTCCACCTCTGACTCTGGTTTCTACAAAGGTTCTTCCTGTTAAAGAGAGTTTTTCTTTCTACAGTTGTAAATAAACCTGCTGCTCATGTGGATTTGTTGGGCTTTTCTATTTTTTCTGTTAAAAGTACAGAGGAATGACTGTGTTGTATTTGGTGCTAGATAAATAAAGTTGAATTGAATTGAATTTTCCAGATTTAACCACCCTGAGCAGCTCTATCTAGACAGTGGGGAGGTGGAGAAAGAGGAGACGGACGAAGGAGTCTAGTCGCTTTCTTTTATTTCCTCCAACCGTCTGACAGTTCACCTGTCAAGAACCAACCCCCTTGTGTCACCGCACTTCCCCTTATAACTCCTCCCACTATCAACACAACACCACGTGACCGACACACCCACTCCATTCTGTTTGGGAGAACCTCCCCCTCAGGTGCACACCACACAGCCCCCCCCCCCCCCGGAACAATCAGAATGGTAGTACTACAAGGTTTTTTTTTTTTCTTCTTTAGTCCCACTTGGGAGGTCTGCACAGCCGACCATATCGGCTGCGTTGCACCACCACAAGAGGAGGTGCAGGAGGAGGTGCAGGTACCGGCACCGGGGTCACTGCAGGTGCAGGCGCTGTGGCAGCTGACGACTTGGGGGGGCGCCCACGTCTTGGGGGCTGTGCCACCTCCGCCGGCTGCTCCGGCATGGTGTGGGCCGGCTTCAGGCGGTCCAGTGAAACCCGGACCCGTTTACCCCCCATGTCCACCACAAAGTTCTTCCTCCCTGCCTCCAGGACATGAAAGGGGCCGTCATACGGCGGCTGAAGTGGGGAACGGTGAGCGTCATGCCTGATAAAGACATATTTGGCTGCCATCAGGTTTTTTGGGACGTATGACCGGGGAAGGCAGTGATGAACTGGAACCGGGTCGAAGGTGTGGACTGCCCCGTTGAACCTTGGTCGTCCCTCTGTGACCCCCCAGGGTTCTGATGGCTCTGGTAGGAACTCTCCGGGGACCCGTAGTGGCTGCCCCAACACCAGCTCTGCAGACGATGACTGGAGATCTTCCTTCGGATCGAACGCAGACCCAACATGACGCACGGCAGTCGGTCAGCCCAGTTACTGTCTGTGAGTGTGGCTCTGAGCGCGGCCTTCATCGTGTGATGGAAACGCTCACACAGTCCATTGGCCTGTGGGTTGAACGCCGTGGTCCGGTGCAGCTGCACTCCCAGGCCTTTAGCCACCTCTGTCCACAGCTCGGAGGTGAACTGGGAGCCTCTGTCCCAAGTGACGTCCAAGGGCGTGCCGAACCGTGCCGCCCAGGTGGCTATGAAAGCACGAGCCACCTCTGCCGACGTTGTTGAAGCCAGCGGGACCCCCTCTGGCCACCTGGTGGTCCTGTCCACCATGGTGAGGAGGTGAGTGAAGCCTTGGGAGGGAGGCTTTACTCACCTCTGGTCACCTCATGGTCCTGTCCACCATGGTGAGGAGGTGAGTGAAGCCTTGGGAGGGAGGCTTTACTCACCTCTGGCCACCTGGTGGTCCTGTCCACCATGGTGAGGTGAGTGAAGCCTTGGGAGGGAGGCTTTACTCACCTCTGGCCACCTCCTGGTCCTGTCCACCATGGTGAGGAGGTGAGTGAAGCCTTAGGAGGGAGGCTTTACTCACCTCTGGCCACCTGGTGGTCCTGTCCACCATGGTGAGGAGGTGAGTGAAGCCTTGGGAGGGAGGCTTTACTCACCTCTGGCCACCTGGTGGTCCTGTCCACCGTGGTGAGGAGGTGAGTGAAGCCTTGGGAGGGAGGCAGCGGACCCACCAAGTCCAGATGCACATGGTCAAACCTCCTTTCTGGGACCAGGAACGGCTCAAGGGGGGCTTTGGTGTGACGCTGTACCTTGGCCCGCTGACACGCCACACAGGAGGCTGCCCAGCTCCTGACGTCCTTCTTGAGGTCCGGCCCCCCCAGCTTCACTGATGCTCTCACGCCTGGATGCACTAGGGCATGAACAGCATCTAAAACCTGCCGTCTCCAGCTAGCAGGTACCATGGGGCGGGGCCGACCTGTAGACACATCGCAGAGGAGTGTGGCACCATCGTCGTGGAACAGCAAATCCTGCAGCTGTAGACCTGTGGCGGCTGTCCCGAAGGCCTGGATGTCAGAGTCCGCCTGCTGGTCGCTGGCCATGGCAGTGTAGTCCACCCCAAGGTGCCCAGAGTCCAGTCTGCCTGCTGGTCGCTGGCCATGGCAGTGTAGTCCACCCCAAGGTGCCCAGAGTCCAGTCTGCCTGCTGGTCGCTGGCCATGGCAGTGTAGTCCACCCCAAGGTGCCCAGAGTCCAGTCTGCCTGCTGGTCGCTGGCCATGGCAGTGTAGTCCACCCCAAGGTGCCCAGAGTCCACGTGTCCCGGGAGAGGCAGTCGGCCACAGCATTGCTTTTTCCAGCCACCCGCTGAATGTCTGTGGTGAACTCTGAAATGGCAGAGAGGTGGCGCTGCGGCAGCCCAGACCATGGCTCCGAGGTCTTGGACATGGCGAAGGTGAGGGGCTTGTGGTCCACAAAGGCAGTAAACCGCCGACCTTCCAACAGGAACCTAAAATGGCGGACGGCGAGGAAAAGAGCCAAAAGTTCTCTGTCCAACGTGCTGTACTTCCTCTCGTTGTCACGCAGTTGTTTACTGAAAAACGCCAGAGGCTGCCAGGCTCCAGCCAACCATTGTTCACATACCGCCCCCACTGCGTAGTCCGAGGCATCGGTGGTGAGCGCTACCGGTGCCGTGGGAGATGGGTGGGCCACCATGGCGGTGTTGGAGAGCGCAGCCTTGGCCTTTTCAAAAGCCAGGATCCTTTCTGCGGACCAGTCCACGTCCTGCTTGGCCTTTCCGCCCCTCAGTGATTCATAGAGAGGCTGCATCAGCTAAGCTGCATGTCTGATGAAGCGGTTGTAAAAGTTCACCATGCCCAGGAACTCCTGCAGTGCCCTGATGGTCTTCGGGCGCGGAAAAGCAGTGATTGCTTTCCCCTTAGCCGGTAAGGGCACCCCTCCCAGTGCTGACACATGGTGGCCCAGAAACTCCATCTCTGAGAGTCCAAAACAACACTTAGCTGGGTTCACCATCAGTCCATGCTCCTGCAGTCTTTCAAACAGCTGACGCAGGTGTAGCAGGTGCTCCGCGGGCGAGGCGCTGGCCACCAGGATGTCATCCAGGTAGATGAATAGGAAAGGTAAGCCCCTTAAGACGGAGTCCATCAGGCGCTGGAACGTTTGTGCTGCACCTTTCAGACCAAATGGCATCCGCAGAAACTCAAAGAGTCCAAAAGGTGTGATCACTGCAGTTTTGGCTACATCCTGCGGGTGGACTGGTACCTGGTGGTAGCCTCTCACCAGATCCACCTTGGAAAACATAACCTTCCCCGCCAGGTGGATGGAAAAGTCTTGGATGTGCGGAACAGGGTACCGATCATGTGCCGTGACCGTATTAAGGCGTCGAAAATCCCCACAAGGCCTCCAACTCCCATCAGATTTCGGGACCATATGCAATGGTGACGCCCACGGGCTGTCAGAGCGCCGCACGATACCCAGTCTCACCATAGTGGCTAACTCCTCCTTAGCGATCGCCAGCTTTGCCGCATCCAGTCGGCGGGGGCGAGCAAAACCCGGCGGCCCAGCCGTGGGGATATAATGTTCCACTCCGTGTTTGACTACGGCTGCTGAAAACGTAGGGACTGTCAGTTCAGGAAACTCCACCAGGAGCTGGTACACCTCCCCCGAAGCTAAGATATTAGCGAGGGACACCACCTCTCCTTTCCCCAAAGTGCAGGAGGAGGAGGAGAATGAGACGGCGTCCACCAGGCGGCGATTCACTATGTCCACCAGGAGTCCATGCGCACACAAAAAATCTGCTCCCAGGATGGGCACGGACACAGCAGCCATCACAAAATCCCATCCGAACTGACGGCCATTAAAATACACATTCACCAACCTGGTGCCAAATGTGCGGATGGAAGTCCCATTAGCATCCAGAGGCCCGTTACCGCCACTCTCGACGTCGGTGGAGGAGGCGGGGATGATGCTCCGCTGGGCGCCGGTATCCACGAGGAAGCGCCTCCCGGATACAGTGTCTTTAATAAAGAGCAGCGTTCCGATGTCCCCGGCGCTCATGGTTGCTAACGAGCGCCGGGTCTGGCGTTTCCCTGCACAGACAAGGAGCAGGGCGGCGTGCAGCGCTTGGCTCTGCTCCCGAACCGCCGGTGGTAAAAACACAGCTGGCCGTCATTCCTGCGCCGATCCGTGATCGTCCCGACCACAAACTGTGCTTCCTCCTCCGGCAGGTGTTCCGGTGGCTCCGGCAGGACTGCATGCACTCCGTACTGCCGTGACGCCAGCAGGAGCTGGTCTGCCTCTTCCAGTCCCCGATAGTCCTTCGTGCTCACGAGTGGAGAACTCGCCAGCGCCATGCGTACTGGAGCTGGGAGTTGACGCAGAAACAGGTGGATGAACAGGAACTCCGCGTCCCACGATCCCCGCAGCGCCAACATGTTCTCCATCAGCTCCGTTGGTTTACTGTCTCCCAAGCCGTTGAGAGACAGGAGACGCTCGGCTCGCTCGGCGTTGGAAATCTGGAACAGCCGCAGGAGCAGAGTCTTGAGGGCGGCGTACTTCCCTTGCGCCGGCGGGTCCTGAAGCAGCCCCATCGGATCCCGAAGCAGCCCCATCGGGTCCCGGAGCAGCCCCATCGGGTCCCGGAGCAGCCCCGTCACTCGGCGGGTCCTGAAGCAGCCCCATCGGGTCCCGGAGCAGCCCCATCGGGTCCTGAAGCATCCCCATCGGGTCCCGGAGCAGCCCCATCGGGTCCCGGAGCAGCCCCGTCACTCGGCGGGTCCCGGAGCTGCGACGACGTGGTAATACTTGGTGTCGTCGGCCGTGACTCCCCGGAGGTGGAACCGAGCCTCGATGTGCTGGAACCACGGTTCCGGATGATGTGGCCAAAACTCCGGTAATTTGACCGCTGCGGCATACACCACGGGCGCACCGGCCGCCGCGCCACCGGGGATTATACTGCTGCTGGCTTCGGTCGACATGTACCTTTGTCAGGGTCACCAATGTGGAGGCGGAGAAAGAGAGACGGACGAAGGAGTCGAGTCGCTTTTCTTTTATTTCCTCCAACCGTCTGACAGTTCACCTGTCAAGAACCAACCCCCGGTGTCACCGCACTTCCCCTTATAACCCCTCCCCACTACCAACATCACCTACGTCACCGACACACCCACTACATTCTGTTTGGGAGAACCTCCCCCTCAGGTGCACACCACAACAGTAATATAATTTTCAAGCAGGAACACCCTAACCCTTATTTACAGTATTTACTGCTAATAACCAACCATAAATCCCAACACAAGTGATACCTTGTTGTAAATGTAACTAATCAAGCTTTCCACTGATACATTATACAACGCCAAGTAGTACTATTAAAGAAGAGAAATAATTGACTAAAATAATGTTTCAAAGCTTTTTTTAAGGAGTGTAGAAGAACACAGCTTTAACCTTTATCCAACTATGCCACTCTTTAGGTTTCAGTTCAGGTTTGGTTCAGAGCATGAAATGTGAAATGTGAAATGATTCAAACAGACAGTAAAGTGTGGGACAACACCAGCGTATCCTGACAGACTGGTACATGCCTTTTCCCCTCAATATTCTAACTCCTGACTGCCGGACAAAGCAGAATAAAGTGTCTAATACTTTTCTGTGCAGTGTGTCTCCTGGAAATACTGCAGCAACTGTTTGTCCTGTTTATTCTTTTCATGTCATGTTGTAGAAAACAATATTTTAGGTGCAACATATCTAAGTCAAAATGTACGTATGCATGCGTATGTGTGCAGCAATATAACCTACAATGAAGGTATCAGCACAAGCGGTCCAATTAGATCACTGCCATCGTATTCATAAAACTTGGTCTCTGTCAACATTTCCCAAAGCTCAAGATGTCCCATTCATTTAAATAATTCTTTTTTTTTCACATTTTTTTATTGAAATTTCACCAGTAAAATACAGTTTTACTGGTCAGTTGAGATGCTCTGTGGTAATTGACCATTCATTGAAATGAATGGTCCTGGTGCAGGAACAACTTCTACAATGGAGATACTGTACTGGACTCAAAAGCAAAGCTCCAGCTATCCTGGAGGACCAGAGACAGAAAGACTGACACATTGTCATCTTGAAAATGTGTTATAAAAAATTTGAGTCGCAGAGAGAAAGTGCTCAAATACAACAGACGTCCAACTCATGTTAAAGTATTCACAGTAGCGTGCAGCGCTGTTTTAGTCAGGGCCAGCAGTTAAACCCCCACCACACCCCCCCCCCCCCCCACACCCCCACACCCCCCCCCCCCCCCCCCCACCCCCCCACCCCCCGCCAAGCCCTGCATTATGTCCTACAGTAAGAACACAATCCGAATCCAATGTAAGGCCACTACTATGCATCAGTACTTAATCCACACCAACATTAGATTAGATTAGATTAGATTAGGTTAGATTAGATTAGAATAGATTAGATTAGATTAGATTAGATTAGATTCAACTTTATTGTCATTACAAATGCAACGGATGCAGATTAGCATCTAACCAGAAAGGCAATAGAAGTGTAACATCACAGCAGGGGGCATGTGGTTCTTCTGAGGATCCTCAAGAAGAAAAGGTGCTGGTGTTCCTTCTGGATGAGGTGTTGATGGTCCAGGACAAATCCTCAGATATGTGGGTTCCTAGGAATAAGAAGCTGGAGACCCGCTTGACCATCATCCCATTGATGTAAATGGGATTGTGTTCTCCCTCTCTACTCCTCCTGAAGTCCACTATGAGTTCTTTGGTGTTTGGTGTTGAGGTGCAGGTTGTTTTCAGACACCAGGTGGACAGATGGTGGATCTCCTCTCTGTAGGCTGTTTCATCATTGTTGTGGATGAGGCCTATCAGTGTGGTGTCGTCTGCAAACCCGATGATGGAGTTAGAGGGGGACACTGGTCTGCAGTCGTGAGTGAAGAGAGAGTAGAGAAAAGGGCTTAGAACACATCCCTGTGGGACTCCAGCGTTGGTTTGAAGAGTCTTGGTACAGTGGTTGTATATACGAACGTGCTGTGGTCTGTTTGTTAAAAAGTCCATGATCCAGTTACACAGAGCTGGATTGATGCTGAGGTCGAGGAGTTTGTTGATTAGCCTCGATGGAATGACGTTAAATGCCGAGCTAAAATCAACAAACAGCATCCTGACATATGTGTTATTATTATCCAGATGTGTCAGAACGTTGTGAAGGGCCAGGGAGATAGTGTCCTCTGTGCTCCTGTTGTTACAGTAGGCAAACTGGTGGGGGTCCAGGCCCGGCGGCATAGTAGCCTTCAGTCTTGCTAGGAGGAGCCCCTCAAAGCTCTTCATCCCGAGTGGTGTGGGTGCTATGGGGCCATAGTCATTCAGTGTACTTGGGCTGTGATGTTTTGGTACCGGCATAATTGATGTTGTTTTTAGGCATTTGGGCAAGAGACAGGTTGAAAATGTCTGTAAAAACTGGTGCAAGCTGCATAGGCACTTGCCCTGGGATGGCGTCTGGCCCGGCAACTTTGTGAGCGTTGGTACGGCTGAACATGGAGTGGACCTCGGCCAGAGTGAAGGTAAGTGAGTGATGGTCAGGGGGGAGCATCAGTTTAGTAGCAGAATCTCCATTATCTCTTTCGAGATACCAAGCATAGAACTCATTAAGCAGAAAGGAAGTGTCTGTAACAGTGGGACTACAGTTTTTGGTTTTATTGTCACTGATGACTTATATGCACTGTTACAAGGGGGGGGGGGGATCTCGCTCACTACTGTCATGCATGCGTGCTTGTCTGTCTGTGTGCACGACTGTATGGGAAACACCACTTTACAATCAAAAACTGCACCAATGCACACATTTGGCATCATGCGGTCGACCTTCTTTAACCAGGCTGGAACCCTTTAATCACTCTGGACACCGTCTCTCGTCTCTCTCTGCCTGCACTGCACTCGTCAACTCTCTTCCACTCCTCTGGACTGTTGAGCCCAATAACATCAAACCCCATCTCTGATCATTCTTATATTGACACTGGCTGTAACAGAAGAGGTGCTGATTACATTTCCCCAGTGTTCTCCAGTCAGTTTGGGGGTTTTTTCATGCTGGAAACATCTTTGCACATCACCATTGCAACATGATCTGTTCTTTCCATCACAGACATCCATCTCTTTGTGTTGCCGGTTACACCCACTGTCTGACTCGAGGGAAAGAGTTGTGCATGTCACTGAGAGGTTATTTCCTCTTTGTGGCTCCTGTTGCATGCAGTCTTTACTTCATCCTCTCACAGAGACAGAAGCAGCTCCGACCAGAGAGGGAGAGCGAGGCGCAGACAAAGCCACATTAAAAACAAATCAAAAGAAAATTAGAGGATTCATAAGGTGGTTAAAGAAAAGGTTGACGGAGTTCAATATGTCCAGGTTGGACGTCACAGAGACGTTTCATGGCATTTCTTTTCCTGGACACCTGCACACACAGGACTCCTTACAGCTGGCAGTCCAGTTTCATTTCCAGGACACCGACATTCTCATTGTTTCTTATCCAAAGTCAGGTAAGATAATACACCATCTGCTGTTTTCCTGATGACTCATTTTTGAATTGGAAGTGGAATTGAGGAAAGTCAGACCGACATGTTTTGTATTCTCCTCATCAGGCACCACATGGATGCAGGAACTTGTGACTCTGGTCTGCAGCAGAGGAGACCCTCACTTGTGTTGGACTGTCCCAAACTGGACCCGGGCTCCTTGGCTGGAGCAGTACTACTGTGCTGCAGTGCTGGAAGCCCAGTCCACTGCACCTCGCCTCATTACAACACACTTACCTTATCACCTGCTGCACACCGCCATCCAGGACTCCAAAGCTAAGGTCAGATTACTCAAGTGTTTCAGCTGCACTGTGATCTTGTCGTTGGAACAATGAAACAATAAAAACCCATGAGGAAGACGCTGTTACTTAAACATTTCTCGTTTCCCTGCAGTTGGTTTTGGCAGCTTATCTCAGCATCATCAGGCTAAAGGAGTTCTGCTTCTTCCAGATAGAGCAGGGGTCTGCAACCTGCCGCTCTGGAGCCACATGTGGCTCTTGAGATCCTCTGTAGTGGCTCCATGAAGCCTTCAGAAAACTACACATGAATAAACATTCAAATTTTGTTGTATTGGCACACAACATAATTCAAAAGGAATAAAAAAAAAAGGAATTTTTTGTTGAAAGGGGATTAATAAAAGAAGGTACAAGCAAAATGGGGGAAAACACAAGGAAAAAAATATATAAAATGGCTTAAATAAACTGAAATGACTAGAATATGTATATAAAAAAAATGAAAAAGGGACAAAAAAAAAAAAAAAAAACATGCAAAATTTCCAAAAGAGCCAAAAATGGTTAAAGCAGCTAAAATGTCAGGATTGTCTCCAAAAATGCTGACGAGGAGCCAAAGTGCTAAAATCAGGTACAAAAACACAGGGCCGCCCCTGGCCAAGTGGGGGCCCTAAGCAGGATTTTATTTTGGGGGCCCCCTTCCAATAACATAATAATAATAATAATTATTATTATTATTGCTATTATTATTGTATTGACGTTTGGAAGCCATCTCTCTCTCTCTACTCTCTACCTGTAAACAACTGCCTGCCGGCCCGTCTGACCGCTGATTGGTCAGATGGTGATGCTTCGCGCTTTCGTCTCTTTTTCTCTCTCTCTCTCTCTCTCTCTCTCTCTCTCTCTCTCTCTCTCTCTCTCTCTCTCTCTCTCTCTCTCTCCTGCCTCGGGCTGACTTGGTGGCGGTGTTCTACGCGCCTCTTGGCAAAATGCACGCGCATCCTTTGCGCATTTGCAGAGAATGATGATACTTTATTGATCCCGAGGGAAATTCAATTCACTTGCGCAAAATGGGGCCCCCATGGATCGCGGGGCCCTACGCACAGCGCGTGTTCTGCGTGTAGGGAGGGGCGGGCTTGCAAAAACAGGTCAAATGCAATGAAATGTTCACTATTGTGAATTGAAACTAAAAGTACGTATATCACAAATATATATGTAACTTTAGAAGCTGCGTCTGCCTCACCTTAAAGGTTCAACATGTTCCGTGGCTCCAGTTACACTTGATTTGGAGGAAAGTCCCAAAATGGCTCTCTTGGTCATACAGGTTGCAGAGCCCTGAGATAGAGGATCAGATCAGGACTGTCAGGGAACCCCCGTCTGGTTACCACCTGCAGGGCACTGGTCTGCCTTCGCTTGACATAGTTGTTCCTCATGAGATAATGCATCATGAAGAAACACATTGTTATTCTGTCAACTCACCATGACTTGTGTCAATTTTAGTTCACAAACATTCCAACAGCACTGCTGCGATGAGGTCGCTCGCTTTCAACATCTAAATGTTGTATTTTCTATTCTTCTGAGAACACTGTGTTCCCCACTATCAATACATCAGGAACTGCAAGTATTTTTTAACATAATATCGCAAAATATTTCACCCCTTGGGTCACCAGTTTTGTCACAGGAGCCATTCGTTTGAAAACCTCTGCTTTAGCATTGAACCTTGTTTGTCTCACTCACTCACTCGCTCGCTCGCTCACTCGCTCACACACACACACACACACACACACACACACACACACACACACACACACACACACACACACACACACACACACACACACACACACACACACACACACACACACACACACACACACACGCACACACGAAATGTACAAAGAAAAGTATCAATAAAGTTAGAGCAACATTGTTGTGATGTGTTCTGTGACCATTGGAAGTGGCAATAAATAATAAAGGCTTTTTTAGTGGATTTGCAAGCACTTCTTTGGTGGGAAACAGCCGAACAACAGCGCTGCAGTAGTTCTGACCCTCCTTGTTCCCTCAGGTCATCTATGTGAGCAGAAACCCCAAAGATGTGGCGGTGTCTTTTTACCACTTCCATCAAATGGCCAACTTTCTGCCCGACGCTGGTTCATTTCCAGAGTTTTTGGATGGATTCCTGGAGGGCACACGTGGGTATTACTCTTCAATGACATTTGAATGCACCGGCTGGGATGTGAATTCATTCATCTGTTGGTTTGTTTGTTGCTTCAGTGAACTTTGGCTCATGGTTTGACCACGTTATTGGCTGGACCCAGACAAAAGCTGTTGAAAACCTGCTCCACGTCACCTATGAGGAAATGTCGTTGGTAAAGTGGAAATATTGTTTATCACTGTTTGCACTAAGGCCATTCTTAAAATAAACAATGTCTTATGAAAGACTTGTTTATTTTATTCCCCAATTGTGGGTTTGTGACACAAAGTGGAAGTTGACTGTGTGGAAATGTTGACCTCAGTCACTTCTTTAATTTAAGCTGTGACACCAGAGGTGACATTTACACTTTAAGGAAGCTGCTCACACTTAATTGTCTGTGTATTGATGCAGTCTTGTAACTTTATCGATTGGTTCATTCTTTCATGGATTTTGAGGTGCTTTTTTTTTGTCTCCTTCTTGCTACCAGGACCCACATGGCACGATAAAGAAAGTGAGCTTGTTCCTACAGCGCCCCCTGGGGAAGGAGGAGATCGATCACTGTGTGAAACACTGCAGCTTCAAAAGCATGAAAGACAATAAGATGATCAACTATACCCTCGTCCCTCAAGAAATAATGGATCACAGCAAGGGCTCCTTCATGAGAAAAGGTTAATCACTCAAGAAATTAACAATGCTTTCAGAACATTCTATGAAAAAACTAAAAAAAATCTACTGTTCATTTAAAATTATGCACAAATTGATAAACATTTAGATAATAAGCTGGTATCTTATAAACAATAAGATACCAGCTTATTATCTAAATTGGCAGCTTCTCTCCTGTAAAACTGATTCCCAAATAAATCAAAACAAACACAGAGGAGAATAATAATTCACATTAATAGTGCACATGTCTGCACATATGTGGTGCAGTGGTTAGTGCTCCAATCGCCTCATAGCAAGAAGGTTCAAATCCTGGCTGTGTCCTTTCTGTGTGGATTTAGCATCTCCTCGCTGTGTGAGCATGGGTTTCCTCTGAAAGAGCAAGACCTTCCAGCTCCCATCCTTTATGGACGAGTACCGATGGGTCAATTTGGTGAAGAAAAACAAAAAAGAGAACAGCTTACACAATTACATCACCATTGTAAAAGAGATCTTAAACGAGAGCTTCTTCCTGCTGAAAAAAAAAAATTCTTGTTCAGGCTAAGCGAATCCCAGCTTACGATGGACGAAGGCAGGATTCACCCTGGAGAGACTTGCACACACACACACACACACACACACACACACACACACACACACACACACACACACACGGGCCAGTACTGAAACCCTGCAGCTGTGAGTGGAGAATGCTAACCACTGCACTACAATGTATCCTGGATGTAATTGTGTTTCTCTTGAACTTTTTAATATATATATATACATTTATAATGCATTTTAGCTCATGCAAAGTTTTAACTTTTTTGTAAGATCCTGCAGTAATCATCCACATTTGGCCAATGCCACATTGTTCTTTTAATATCTACACTTTCACTCAACACATGAATTCTAAATCCCAATTGTGTGGATAAAATAATTCTTCATTTAATTTAGCAATAACTTCTTAAGATTTAAATGAAACTATAGACGTGAGTCTTCTTACAATATTTCTTTTCACACATTGCAGGTGAGATTGGAGACTGGAAGACGCTGTTCAGCGAGGAGCAGAGTCGGCACTTTGACAGCGTCTTCAGCTCCAAGATGCAGCAGAGTTCTCTGGAGTTTCTGTGGGAGAAGCCGAATGACGAGGAGCCACGCGTGGAACAACAACTTCCACAGAACAACACAGAGCAGAAAAAATGAAATCATGTCTCATGTGACAGTAGCATTCTTTGGTGTATTTGGGAAGTCACATATGTCACAGATAACATGATGGGATGCCATATTTGTTTGGGGGGAAAAAAAAACCAACTGGTGAAATGTTCGATTTCACTTTTCTTTTTTAAACATATCTTTATTGGTTTTTATATTCATACAACAATCCCATTTTTACAATAATAATAATAATAATAATAATAAAAATAATAATAACAATAATAATAACACAATTAAATGTCCTAATCAAGATAAATTAAACTAATTAGTCAACAAATTACTGAGCACAAAAAAGCCTAAATAAAAATAATCGTCTAAACTATTAACAATAAAAATCGATTAATATTAATAATATTCTTAATATAGGTTACATCATACACTCCCACAAACAAATGAAAACATTTCTCATTCTCCCAATGCCTCCTCCAGATCACCTCCCTTCAACAGCTCCAGAAATATCTTCCCAATATCATAAAAGTCAGAATTCTACCAATATAGGTCAGCTTCTCCACAGCCTAACTCGATGTTAACTTATTCAACCAGTGGTTAAAAGAGGGGCAACAACATTCTCCCAACATGATGTAGTACAGCGTTTGGCCTGGAGTGAACAAAGATCAACCATTTTCCTTTCTTTGCAAGATAAATAACAGTCCTCCGGACAAATGCCTAAAATACAGAACTTAAGACAAAGAGGTACAGGGGAAGTTGTGATTTGAGAGATATACTTTAACACTGAGCTCCAAAATTTCCATAAACAGTGAAATAATGAACCCTGATGGTTGATACACTTATAATGTAGACCAAGAATATTAGAATCAAATGTATTTAATTGTACAGAGGAAACATGTATGTTCACGTTATCCAAATAAATTGTATCATTCTCAACGGAGTGTTGATGGTTTGACAAAGTGCTTCTGCGGTATATCAAACTTTGATTTGAGAGATATACTTTAACACTGAGCTCCAAAATTTCCATAAACAGTGAAATAATGTACCCTGATGATTATTACACTTCTAACATATATATATATATATATATATATATATATATATATATATATATATATATATATATATATATATATATATATATATATATATATATATATATATATACATTGTGGTGTGCACCTGAGGGGGAGGTTCTCCCAAACAGAATGTAGTGGGTGTGTCGGTGACGTAGGTGGTGTTGGTAGTGGGGAGGGGTTATAAGGGGAAGTGCGGTGACACTGGGGGTTGGTTCTTGACAGGTGAACTGTCAGACGGTTGGAGGAAATAAAAGAAAGCGACTCGACTCCTGCGTCCGTCTCTCTTTCTCCTCCTCCACATTGGTGACCAGCCAGCAGCAGTACAATCCCCGGTGGCGCGGCGGCCGGTGCGCCCGTGGTGTACGCCGCAGCGGTCAAATTACCGGAGTTTTGGCCACATCATCCGGAACCGTGGTTCCAGCACATCGAGGCTCGGTTCCATCTCCGGGGAGTCACGGCCGACGACACCAAGTATTACCACGTCATCGCAGCTCTGGACTCTTCCACCACCCGCCGAGTGACGGGGCTGCGCCGGGACCCGATGGGGCTGCTTCAGGACCCGATGGGGCTGCTTCGGGACCCGATGGGGCTGCTTCAGGACCCGCCGAGTGACGGGGCTGCTCCGGGACCCGATGGGGCTGCTCCGGGACCCGATGGGGCTGCTTCGGGACCCGATGGGGCTGCTTCAGGACACGCCGGCGCAAGGGAAGTACGCCGCCCTCAAGACTCTGCTCCTGCGGCTGTTCCAGATTTCCAACGCCGAGCGAGCCGAGCGTCTCCTGTCTCCCAACGGCTTGGGAGACAGTAAACCAACGGAGCTGATGGAGAAGATGTTGGCGCTGCGGGGATTGGGGGACGCGGAGTTCCTGTTCATCCACCTGTTTCTGCGTCAACTCCCAGCTCCAGTACGCATGGCGCTGGCGAGTTCTCCACTCGTGAGCACGAAGGACCATCGGGGACTGGAAGAGGCAGACCAGCTCCTGCTGGCGTCACGGCAGTACGGAGTGCATGCAGTCCTGCCGGAGCCACCGGAACACCGGCCGGAGGAGGAAGCGCAGTTTGCGGTCGGGACTATTACGGATCGGCGCAGGAATGACGGTCAGCTGTGTTTTTACCACCGGCGGTTCGGGAGCAGAGCCACGTGCTGCACGCCGCCCTGCTCCTTCTCTGTGCAGGGAAACGCCAGACCCGGCACTCGTTAGCAACCATGAGCGCCGGGGACATCGGAACGCTGCTCTTTATTAAAGACACTGTATCCGGGAGGCGCTTCCTCATGGATACCGGCGCCCAGCGGAGCATCATCCCCGCCTCCTCCACCGACGTCGAGAGCGGCGGTAAAGGGCCTCTGGATGCTAACGGGACTTCCTTCCGCACATTTGGCACCAGGTTCGTGAATGTGTGTTTTAATGGCCGTCAGTTCGGATGGGATTTTGTGATGGCTGCTGTGTCCGTGCCCATACTGGGAGCAGATTTTTTTGTGTGCGCATGGACTCCTGGTGGACATGGTGAATCGCCGCCTGGTGGACGCCGTCTCATTCTCCTCCTCCTCCTGCACTTTGGGGAAAGGAGAGGTGGTGTCCCTCACTAATATCTTCGCTTCGGGGGATGTGTACCAGCGGCTCCTGGCGGAGTTTCCTGAACTGACAGTCCCCACCTTTTCAGCCGCCGTCGTCAAACACGGAGTGGAACATTATATCCCCACGGCTGGGCCGCCGGGTTTTGCTCGCCCCCGCCGACTGGATGCGGCAAAGCTGGCGATTGCTAAGGAGGAGTTAGCCACTATGGAGAGACTGGGTATCGTGCGGTGCTCTGACAGCCCGTGGGCGTCACCATTGCATATGGTCCCGAAATCTGATGGGAGTTGGAGGCCTTGTGGGGATTTTCGACGCCTTAATATGGTCACGGCACATGATCGGTACCCTGTTCCACACATCCAAGACTTTTCCGTCCACCTGGCAGGGAAGGTAATATTTTCCAAGGTGGATCTGGTGAGAGGCTACCACCAGGTGAACTTTTACAACCGCTTCATCAGACATGCAGCTCAGCTGATGCAGCCTCTCTATGAAGCACTGAGGGGCGGAAAGGCCAAGCAGGACGTGAACTGGTCCGCAGAAAGGATCCTGGCTTTCCAAAAGGCCAAGGCTGCGCTCTCCAACACCGCCATGGTGGCCCACCCGTCTCCCACGGCACCGGTAGCGCTCACCACCGATGCCTCGGACTACGCAGTGGGGGCGGTATGTGAACAATGGGTGGCTGGAGCCTGGCAGCCTCTGGCGTTTTTCAGTAAACAACTGCGTGACAACGAGAGGAAGTACAGCACGTTGGACAGAGAACTTTGGGCTCTTTTCCTCGCCGTCCGCCATTTTAGGTTCCTGTTGGTTTACTGCCTTTGTGGACCACAAGCCCCTCACCTTCGCCATGTCCAAGACCTCAGAGCCATGGTCTGGGCGGCAGCAGCGCCACCTCTCTGCCATTTCTGAGTTCACCACAGACATTCAGCGGGTGGCTGGAAAAAGTAATGCTGTGGCCGACTGCCTCTCCCGGGACACGTGGACTCTGTGCACCTTGGGGTGGACTACACTGCCATGGCCAGCGACCAGCAGGCAGACTGGACTCTGGGCACCTTGGGGTGGACTACACTGCCATGGCCAGCGACCAGCAGGCAGACTCTGACATCCAGGCCTTCAGGACAGCCGCCACAGGTCTACAGCTGCAGGATTTGCTGTTCCACGACGATGGTGCCACACTCCTCTGCGACGTGTCTACAGGTCGGCCCCGCCCCATGGTACCTGCTAGCTGGAGACGGCAGGTTTTAGATGCTGTTCATGCCCTAGTGCATCCAGGCGTGAGGGCATCAGTGAAGCTGGGGGGGCCGGGCCTCAAGAAGGACGTCAGGAGCTGGGCAGCCTCCTGTGTGGCGTGTCAGCGGGCCAAGGTACAGCGTCACACCAAAGCCCTCTAGAGCCGTTCCTGGTCCCGGAAAGGAGGTTTGACCATGTGCATCTGGACTTGGTGGGTCCGCTGCCTCCCTCCCAAGGCTGTACTCACCTCCTCACCATGGTGGACAGGACCACCAGGTGGCCAGAGGTGAGTGAAGCCGCCCTCCCAAGGCTTCATTCACCTCCTCACCATGGTGGACAGGACCACCAGGTGGCCAGAGGTGAGTGAAGCCTCCCTCCCAAGGCTTTACTCAGCTCCTCACCATGGTGGACAGGACCACAAGGTGACCAGAGGTGAGTAAAGCCTCCCTCCCAAGGCTTCACTCACCTCACCATGGTGGACAGGACCACCAGGTGACCAGAGGTGAGTAAAGCCTCCCTCCCAAGGCTTCACTCACCTCCTCACCATGGTGGACAGGACCACGAGGTGGCCAGAGGTGAGTAAAGCCTCCCTCCCAAGGCTTCACTCACCTCCTCATCATGGTGGACAGGACCACCAGGTGGCCCGAGGTGGTCCCGCTGGCTTCAACGACGTCGGCAGAGGTGGCTCGTGCTTTCATAGCCACCTGGGTGGCACGGTTCGGCACGCCATTGGACGTCACTTGGGACAGAGGCTCCCAGTTCACCTCTGAGCTGTGGACAGAGGTGGCTAAAGGCCTGGGAGTGCAGCTGCACCGGACCACGGCGTTCAACCCACAGGCCAATGGACTGTGTGAGCGTTTCCATCACACGATGAAGGCCGCGCTCAGAGCCACACTCACAGACAGTAACTGGGCTGACCGACTGCCGTGGGTCATGTTGGGCCTGCGTTCATGTCCTGGAGGCAGGGAGGAAGAACTTTGTGGTGGACATAGGGGGTAAACGGGTCCGGGTTTCACTGGACCGCCTGAAGCCGGCCCACACCATGCCGGAGCAGCCGGCGGAGGTGGCACAGCCCCCAAGACGTGGGCGCCCCCCCAAGTCGTCAGCTGCCACAGCGCCTGCACCTGCAGTGACCCCGGTGCCGGTACCTGCACCTCCTCCTGCACCTCCTCCTGTGGTGGTGCAACGCAGCCGATATGGTCGACTGTGCAGACCTCCCAAGTGGGACTAAAGAAAAAAAAACAAAACCTTGTAGTAGTACCATTCTGATTGTTCGGGGGGGGGGTATATATATACCTCGGAAAACCTCGGACAACTCAGTCCACAAAAGTGCAGTACTTGGAACTTTTTATATATATAAAAAAAATTATTCCCCTCTCGTCCTCCGCGGGCAGTCACGTGTTTTTCTATTCCAAGCTGGGGTCCTCTACCAGAGGCCTGGGAGCTTGAGGGTCCTGGTCTTCTACCAGAGGCCTGGGAGCTTGAGGGTCCTGGTACTCTACCAGAGGTTGTTCCAGGGATCTGCTGTAGCCACTCCTCCAGTTTGGGGGTTACTCCCCCGAGGGCACTACTGTCACCTTGACCTTCCAAGCCTCTCCAGCTCCTCTCTGAGCCCCTGGTACTCCTTCTTTCTCATGTTCCATCACTTGGTATTGCTACATCCACCACCACGGCTTTCCTCTGCCCTTTATCAACCACCATGATGTCTGGTTGGTTCTCCATTACCATCCTGTCCGTCTGGATCTGGAAGTCCCACAGAATCTTCCAGATACACCCTCTGACCACCACCAACTACTCACTCCCACTACATTCACCCTCTGACCACCACCAACTACTCACTCCCACTACATTCACCCTCTGACCACCACCAACTACTCACTCCCACTACATTCACCCTCTGACCACCACCAACTACTCACTCTCTCTCTACATTCACCCTCTGACCACCACCAACTACTCACTCTCTCTCTACATTCACCCTCTGACCACCACTAACCACTCACTCTCTCACTACATTCACCCTCTGACCACCACCAACTACTCACTCTCTCTCTACATTCACCCTCTGACCACCACCAACCACTCACTCTCTCACCTTGTGACCACCACCAACCACTCACTCTCTACATTCACCCTCCGACCACCACCAACCATTAACTCTCTACATTCACCCTCTGACCACCACCAACCATTAACTCTCTACATTCACCCTCTGACCACCACCAACTACTCACTCCCACTACATTCACCCTCTGACCACCACCAACTACTCACTCTCTCTCTACATTCACCCTCTGACCACCACCAACCATTAACTCTCTACATTCACCCTCTGACCACCACTAACCACTCACTCTCTCACTACATTCACCCTCTGACCACCACCAACCATTAACTCTCTACATTCACCCTCTGACCACCACTAACCACTCACTCTCTCACTACATTCACCCTCTGACCACCACCAAACACTCACTCTCTCTCTAAATTCACCCTCTGACCACCATCAACCACTCACTCTCTCTCTGGCCACCACCAACCACTCACTCTCTCTCTACATTCACCCTCTGACCACCACCAACCATTCAGTCTCTACATTCACCCTCTGACCACCACTAACCACTCACTCTCTCACTACATTCACCCTCTGACCACCACCAACCACTCTCTCTCTCTCTCTCTCTCTCTCTCTCTCTCTCTCTCTCTCTCTCTCTCTCTCTCTCTACATTCACCCTCTGACCACTACCAACCACTCACTCTCTCTCTACATTCACCCTCTGACCACCACCAACCACTCACCCTCTCACCCTCTGACCACCACCAACCACTCACTCTCTCACTACATTCACCCTCTGACCACCACCAACCACTCACCCTCTCACCCTCTGACCACCACCAACCACTCACTCTCTCACTACATTCACCTTTGACCACCACCAACCAATCACTCTCTCACTACATTCACCCTCTGACCCCCACCATCCACTCACTCTCTCACTCTGACCACCACTAACCACTCACTCTCTCACTACATTCATCTTTGACCACCACCAACCACTCACTCTCTCACTACATTCACCCTCTGACCCTCACCAACCACTCTCTCTCTCACTACATTCACCCTCTGACAACCACCAACCACTCACTAAAGAGTGAATGTAGTGAGAGCACTACATTCACCCTCTGACCACCACTTACCACTCACTCTCTCACTACATTCACCTTTGACCACCACCAACCACTCACTCTCTCACTACATTCACCTCTGACCACCACCTACCACTCTCTCTCTACATTCACCCTCTGACCACCACCAACCACTCACTCTCTCACTACATTCACCCTCTGACCACCACCAACCACTCACCCTCTCACCCTCTGACCACCACCAACCACTCACTCTCTCACTACATTCACCTTTGACCACCACCAACCAATCACTCTCTCACTACATTCACCCTCTGACCACCACCAACCACTCTCTCTCTCTCTCTCTCTACATTCACCCTCTGACCACCACTAACCACTCTCTCTCTCCTCTCTCTCTCTCTCTCTCTCTCTCTCTCTCCTCTCTCTCTCTCTCTCTCTCTATTTCTCTCTCTCTCTCTCTCTCTCTCTCTCTTCATTCACCCTCTGGCCACTACCAACCACTCTCTCTCTCACTACATTCACCCTCTGACCACCACCAACTACTCTCTCTCCCACTACATTCACCCTCTGACCACCACCAACCACTCTCTCTCTCACTACATTCACCCTCTGACCACCACTAACCACTCTCTATATATATATATTCACCCTCTGACCACCACCAACCACTCACCCTCTCACTCTCTCACCCTCTGACCACCACCAACCACTCTCTCTCTCTCACTACATTCACCCTCTGACCACCTAACCACTCTCTCTATATATATATTCACCTTCTGACCACCACCAACCACTCAACCCTCTCACTCTCTCACCCTCTGACCACCACCAACCACTCTCTCTCTCTTACATTCACCCTCTGACCACCACCAACCACTGTCTCTCTCACTACATTCACCCTCTGACCACCACCAACCACTCACTCTCTCAGTACATTCACCCTCTGATCACCACCAACCACTCTCTCTCTCTCTACATTCACCCTCTGACCACCACCAACCACTCTCTCTCTCACTACATTCACCCTCTGACCACCACCAACCACTCACTCTCTCACTACATTCACCTTTGACCACCACCAACCAATCACTCTCTCACTACATTCACCCTCTGACCCCCACCATCCACTCACTCTCTCACTCTGACCACCACTAACCACTCACTCTCTCACTACATTCACCTTTGACCACCACCAACCACTCACTCTCTCACTACATTCACCCTCTGACCCCAACCAACCACTCTCTCTCTCACTACATTCACCCTCTGACCACCACCAACCACTGTCTCTCTCACTACATTCACCCTCTGACCACCACCAACCAATCACTCTCTCACTACATTCACCCTCTGACCCCCACCATCCACTCACTCTCTCACTCTGACCACCACTAACCACTCACTCTCTCACTACATTCACCTTTGACCACCACCAACCACTCACTCTCTCACTACATTCACCCTCTGACCCCCACCAACCACTCTCTCTCTCACTACATTCACCCTCTGACCACCACCAACCACTCACTAAAGAGTGAATGTAGTGAGAGCACAACATTCACCCTCTGACCACCACTAACCACTCACTCTCTCACTACATTCACCTTTGACCACCACTAACCACTCACTCTCTCACTACATTCACCTCTGACCACCACCTACCACTCACTCTCTCACTACATTCACCCTCTGACCACCACCAACCACTCTCTCTCTCTCTCTCTCTCTCTCTCTCTCTCTCTCTCTCTCTCTCTCTCTCTCTCTCTCTCTCTCTCTCTCTCTCTCTCTCTCTCTCTCTCTCTCTCTCTTCATTCACCCTCTGGCCACTACCAACCACTCACTCTCTCTCTACATTCACCCTCTGACCACCACAAACCACTCTCTCTCTATATATATATATTCACCCTCTGACCACCACCAACCACTCACCCTCTCACTCTCTCACCCTCATACAACCACCAACCACTCTCTCTCCCACTACATTCACCCTCTGACCACCACCAACCACTCTCTCTCTCACTACATTCACCCTCTGACCACCACCAACCACTCACTCTCTCACTACATTCACCCTCTGACCACCACTAACCACTCTCTCTATATATATATATATTCACCCTCTGACAACCTCCAACCACTCACCCTCTCACTCTCTCACCCTCTGACCACCACCAACCACTCTCTCTCTCACTACATTCACCCTCTGACCACCACTAACCACTCTCTCTATATATATATTCACCCTCTGACAACCACCAACCACTCACCCTCTCACTCTCTCACTCTCTGACCACCACCAACCACTCTCTCTCTCTCACTACATTCACCCTCTGACCACCACTAACCACTCTCTCTCTGTATATATTCAGCCTCTGACCACCACCAACCACTCACTCTCTCAGTACATTCACCCTCTGACCACCACCAACCACTCACTCTCACTACATTCACCCTCTGATCATCACCAACCACTCACTCTCTCTCTACATTCACCCTCTGACCACCACCAACCACTCACTCTCTCACTGCCTTCACTCTGCATTCTATAAATCCTGCAGGGTGTACCAGGCTCTAGGGAGAATCCTGCAGGGTGTACCAGGCTCTAGGGAGAATCCTGCAGTGTGTACCATGCTCGAGGGAGAATCCTGCAGGGTGTACCAGGCTCTAGGGACAATCCTGCAGGGTGTACCAGGCTCTAGGGACAATCCTGCAGGGTGTACCAGGCTCGAGGGAGAATCCTGCAGGGTGTACCAGGCTCTAGGGAGAATCCTGCAGGGTGTACCAGGCTCTAGGGACAATCCTGCAGGGTGTACCAGGCTCTAGGGAGAATCCTGCAGGGTGTACCAGGCTCTAGGGAGAATCCTGCAGGGTGTACCAGGCTCTAGGGAGAATCCTGCAGTGTGTACCATGCTCGAGGGAGAATCCTGCAGTGTGTACCAGGCTCGAGGGACAATCCTGCAGGGTGTACCAGGCTCTAGGGACAATCCTGCAGGGTGTACCAGGCTCTAGGGAGAATCCTGCAGGGTGTACCAGGCTCTAGGGAGAATCCTGCAGGGTGTACCAGGCTCGAGGGACAATCCTGCAGGGTGTACCAGGCTCGAGGGAGCTGACGCCAGCTGAGGACAGGTCTGCACACCATCACAGGGAACACAGAGGTGCAAAACAACCCAGACAAAGTCAATCAGGAAGAAAAACTTCCTCATTGACTGAGAGTCGTTATGTGGCTGTGATGAGTAACAGATGCAACGTGGTAAGTTTGAGCCTGATCAAATCATGTTTGAGTTATTTACACTGCACTTCCTGTTTCTAGCCTATAGCGCTATGGTTGTTATCATCACATGATAACTTCAGTTTGGTTAACCCACGATGTGTGAAGGAGGAAATGAGAAAGAAGAAGTCCTATTAAAGTAAATTGTGAGTGTAGAAGTGGACATTTGATGACAGACTGACGGATTCCTATTAAATGGGGCAAAAGGAAAAACATCTCTGATGAAAAACCAACTGAAGCATATGACTTAAATATTAAAATATGTAAATATATTAAATATTTTATAGTCCACATGTTAAATGTGAGTTTAATTCCTGTGCAAACAGTACCCTTTTAATATCCATTATCCTACCCAAGATCTCTTATTAGGATCTGCTCACTGACAATGTATAGGACCCTATTGAAACCATAGGGATTATCATTAGGGACAAAGCCTGAAAGGCAACGACCCTTTTGTTTTTGTAATGTTTCTTATTGTTTCTTAGTCCACCTATTCCGCCGCATCATTAGACCCAAATTTGACCCACTAAACCAGGGGTGTCAAACTTCGGTCCTCGAGGGCCGCAGTGTAAATGAACTTGAGTTATGTTCATTGTGCAATTTTTGAGTTTATTTTAAGTTGAAATGACAGTATATTATGTATGCTTTTATTTTTAAATGACTTGCAATTGCCGTAAGTCGGAAGTGACTGTTGTAAACAGAAGGAAACACCGCCAATGTCTATGGACAGTGACATGTGCTCTGCAAAGGTTAAGAATTTAAGTTAAGGAGAAGTTTATCGGTGATTATGGTTCAATAGCACCCGGTTTATAAGGAGACAAGGTTCGTATCAAGTTTGTTATCTTAAATGTATGTTTCTTTCATTTCACAGACCTCATGAGTATCTGCTTTGTGTTATAGTAATTTTCTCACCACTAGAGAGTGCTATTGCGTTTTAGTACAAACAGGTTTACCACAAGGTGACTTCAATGTTTAAGTTTCATTGTGACGTAAAGTAAATTTATTTCATTTAAGGCAATAATTTTAGCAAACGGTTAAGTGTAAACATGCTGTTCAGAGTTGCTAATTGTGTGTCTCTGTTTTACATTGTAGCTCTTACGGTGTGTTCACATACAAGGTTCAATGAAGGTTGTGAACCATCAGTTTAAGAGACCATCTTTAGACCGCGGATGCTACATGCAGCCCTGCACTACTGCACGTCTCCCTGCTTCCACACAGCTGATTGCAATGAGCAGCTGGTTGTCTGGCTTTGTGCTGAAGGTGGCGATGAACCATCAGGACATTCAGGGGAGGGAGACGTGGAAAACATGCAGGGCTGCGGCCCTGGAGGACCGCAGTTTGACACCCCTGCACTAAACGCGCTCAAATGTTGACCAACTTTGGCACGCTCCGCAAGATTGGCAAAAACTTTAAGGAGATGGAAAAAATTAACCCCCAGAGTGCCGATCTGAGAGACAGCAAGGATGCTAGTCAGCAGGAGGAGAGGATGAGGTAACGTTTTTAGGATGCATCCATCGTTTTCATGGAATTCAGACAGAATGGCTCTGTCCCTCGCATTAGTTTGGCTTTTAACAGATGTAAAACAGTCAGTTATTTTTTTATTTGTTGATTTATTTCCTGGTTGATTTATTTATTGGTTGGTTAACCTTGTTCCCACACCTATCGTTTAATGTATAACGTTACAGTAGATAACTAAATTTGGAGTTTAAGAGTATTGTCCTTTTGGTGGTGTGGTTATATTCATCTGATGATTTATTACTGGGTTTTTTTGTTCAGGTCTTTGATAAAGATTGTTATGAGACCTACAGGACCTCTTTTTGACACATCTACCAATTAGTAATTATTAATTTTAACATATTCTGTTTGTTCTGTTAACTAAACCTGCTGATTGAGAATGATAACTGTAATCAAATTAAATTTTATGCATTTTTATTAACACATTTCTTTCATTTGTTCAGTTAGAATCTACATAAGTATATAAAACATGTTTTTGAGGAAGTTGTAGTTTTTCTACATGCCCCCCTGCATACAGAACATGATCACAGCAACCTGCAGATGTGCCTTGTCCTCTAAGACATTACCACCGGGTG
This sequence comes from Blennius ocellaris, assembly GCF_963422515.1. Classification (NCBI taxonomy): domain Eukaryota; kingdom Metazoa; phylum Chordata; class Actinopteri; order Blenniiformes; family Blenniidae; genus Blennius; species Blennius ocellaris. The sequence continues at coordinate 5,532,269 of NC_137668.1, forward strand.
GCAGCAACTACAATTGGGAATTGCCATGTGCTGCTCCATCTCCCCAATCTTGTTCATGGCAGCTTTTGAGATCATTTTCATTGGAGCAAGACAAATGGTCCGAGGGGTCAAGCTACCATCTGGGGAGCCTAATCCTGCTGAGGAGCTACATAGACAATGTCACCAGCCTCCTTCAGAAACCACTACTTTTAAAACGGATGGACGAGCTGATGGATTGGGCAAGAATCAAGCCCACCAAGTTACGTAGCATCAAGCAAGGGAGTTAGGGACGATTCCACCACCTTTGTTGTCAGGGGAGAGGAAATTCCCCTCCTGTGTGAACAAACCTGGGGACACTGCCGACCTGTCCGACAAGCAGATGGGAAGGACAGTTACAAAGCAGCTAACAGATGGTCTGTCCAACATCGACCAAAGCCAACTCCCCAGCAAGTACAAAGTCTGGTGCTACCAGTTCACTCTAGACAGGAAGGTGTTGTGGCTGCTGAAAATGAGTGAGATCCCCTCATCTACTGCAAGTAAGATGGACATAAAAGCCAACTCTTTCATTCAAAAGTGGTTGGGGCTTCCATGATGTCTCTCAGAAACGGGCCTCTTCTGGAAGAACAAGCGTCAACTGCCCTTGCAGTCCATTGGGCAGGGATATATGGAGTACAAGTCCAGCCTGATCCTTGAGCTGAGAGAATCCACTGACCAATGTTGGAATTTATGGTTGGTTATTAGCATTACAATTACTGTAAGTAATGGATTACTGAATTTAATAAATCACTGGAAGTAATTTATGAAAATGTCAGGGATTAGGCTGGGATCTCCCTTTAAGAGTGGGCGGGCCACAGGTCTGGGCGGTCGGTGCCACACCTGTACCCAGTTCTGTCATCACCAGGCCAGCTATATATGTCCTGTCTGTGTTCCTTGTTGGTCTGTTAGTCATCCATGTCTGGTCCGTCCTGTCCAGTGTTTTGGAGTTCAAGTCTGCTGCTCCTCAGGTCCAGGAGCAACCTGCAACTCGTCGGTCTGTACTGTCATTGTAAATAAAGACTTGATTGAACTCAGCCTGCCTCAAGAGTCCTGCACTTGGGTCCTGTCCGTTACCCGTGACAGAAAATTTGCAATTATTAATGGAAGTAAATGGTCATTTACTCATTAACAACTCCTAAAGTAATTGAGTAATTACTTAAAGGTGAATAAATTATCAAAACTTATTTATTTATGAAAAATTATTAATTTGAATTAATTGGTTATTTATCAAATAATAATGGAATTGTGGCACCACCAGCTAAACTGGAAATAGCTAATACCAAAATATCAGTCTTGTTTGTAAAAAGGTTATTTAAGTTAGTTAATATTTCTGTGTAAATATAACAATCTTAAATAACAAGGAAGGTGTGAGATTCGAGCACAGACTGTTACAAACCAGTGAATTGTCAACAATAAATACACAATGATTACCAAGAACCGATCAATTCAGCTAAAAGGTTTTTATTTACAAAAATGTATTAATTCATAAATAATTCAGGAATTATTTCATAAACCAACACAATCAAGTAACAAACGTCATCTAACATGGAGATCTAATCTACTAAACAGGAACACTATGTACAAAGAAAGAGTGTGTGTGTGTGTGTGTGTGTGTGTGTGTGTGTGTGTGTGTGTGTGTGTGTGTGTGTGTGTGTGTGTGTGTGTGTGTGTGTGTGTGTGTGTGTGTGTGGAGAGAGAGAGAGTCTGAGTAGGGATGTAATGACCACGAGTGTCCACCAGGTGGCGGCGGACCTTGGAGGGTCAGTGTCAGTGGGTGTAATGACCTTGAACAGACACCAGAGGGAGGCAGGCGTCTGGTTCGGGGCGGTGACCATGACGACCACGTGGGGCGCGTGGTGGCGCGCGGAGGGAGAGCATGATGCCTCGATGCGACCACCAGGTGGGCGTAAAGAGAGATTGCGATGACCCAAAAAGAGGAAGAAAGTTCTGGCGAGGCTCGGTTCTGTGGCGCTGTTCTCCACACACAGATCGAGAGTCCCGAGCTTGCGATGATGCACGTAAACATTGTGCTCACGTTCGTACACAACAGATGCTTATCAACGGCACATGGAACACAATTACAGGTTAGCTTCAGGCTAATCTAGCAGCGCTGCTAGGTTAGCTTCAGGCTAATCTAGCAGCGCTGCCCAGACTAAAGCTCTCTTAGGGTTCCGTTGCACTGTGTGGTCCAGCACCGTCTGTGGACTGGACGTCTGTAGGGCCTGGTTTCACTGTAAGAAAGCCTCAGGTTTGCAGCTGTGTGGGAGTGTGTTGCAGTTGGGGGGGGGGGGGGGGGTCCATCTATGGCTCACTAAAGCAACATATTATAAACTGCTCTAAGTTCATGTGTTTTTTCTCTATTAAAGCTGTGTATAGATTATGCCTGATAATCATTATTTTGTTTCAACAGAGGTAATCTACTACCTACGAAAGTTAGATAGAATCATATCATTTACATATTTCTTAATTGGAAGTTTTGGCTTTTGTAAATTGGCTGTTTCCAAGCTTTATCTAAATGTTTGTTTAGTTTAGTTTAGTTTAGTTTAGTTTAGTTTAGTTTAGTTTAGTTAGGGTTAGGGTTTTGCAATAAATACATTTCATCGTATATATCAAAATCCAATTTGATCCCCAAAAATCTCATCAAGTCTAAACTAAGGCGTTTTTTCCTCCAGAAAGAAACAGGTTCCAGTTCTGGTCGAGGGCCAGATTTAGCACCAATTCTTTGTCTTTCCACCACCAAAGCCTGGGCCTATCAGGGGTTACACTGGTGCTAGGCCAGCCCTACTTCATTGCTGGGCCAGAGCAGGGCCAGACTGGATCCAGATGTGTCGTCAGGTGGGGGCAGAGTTGTCGCTAGATTATTACTACCTATGAAGTCGAAGAGACGCTGAGCTGGCTTTCTGAAATCTGAGTGGTTATAGAGAAAAAAATGTAAATGACGCGAGGGGCTGGACTTGTGTTGGGTTGGTGTGGGCTTGCTTATTGCCAATTGTACAATATTGCTTATTGTAATCACACTGCAGTAATCACACTGATCAAAATATTTTACAACTGTAATGAGATTAAATCAGCCTGAGCAGCTCTCTCTAGACAGTAACATGATTTTGTGGATTAAACCAGTTTGAGCAGTTCTATCAAGGCAGTAACATGATTTTCTGGATTAAACCAGCCTGAGCAGCTCTATCTAGACAGTAACATGATTTTGTGGATTAAACCAGTTTGAGCAGTTCTATCAAGGCAGTAACATGATTTTCTGGATTAAACCAGTTTGAGCAGCTCTATCTAGACAGTAACAGGATTTTCTGGATTAAACCAGCTTGAGCAGCTCTATCTAGACAGTAACAGGATTTTCTGGATTAAACCAGCCTGAGTAGCTCTATCTAGACAGTAACAGGATTTTCTGGATTAAACCAGCCTGAGCAGCTCTATCTAGACAGTAACAGGATTTTCTGGATTAAACCAGCCTGAGCAGCTCTATCTAGACAGTAACATGATTTTCTAGATTAAACCAGCCTCAGCATCTCTATCATGACAGTACCATGATTTTCTGGATTAAACCAGCCTGAGCAGCTCTATCTAGACAGTAACATGATTTTCTGGCAAGAGTATGAATTAGCAGGTAGGCAAAAAAAAAAAAAAAAAAAAGCAAAAACAACAACAATGATAAGAAAAGCAAAAACAAAACAACACAAAACAAAAAACAAAAACATGATTTTGATAATTGAAAGAACAATAGCAGAAAATAAGAAAAATCAGCAGCAAATCTCTTCGATGAGGAGTGGAAGTGTGTGTGTGCATGTGCGCGTGCTCGTGTGTATGTGGGTTGTCCACTGTGGTTACAACTGTTGTGGGGGGGCCTGCAGCACCACCCCAGGGCCCGAGGCCACCAGGGCCAGATGCTGCCACTCCGGCACCTGGCGGCCCCCTGGGCCCTTTGTTAAGGGCTGTCCTGTCCCTGTACGCCCAGAGCAGGAGTTTGGTTCACATTGCCGGCATTAAGTCGGACCGGTTCCCAGTGCACCTTTTCATTACTTACATGGACAGAATTTCTAGGCACAGCCAGGGACTGGAGGGGGTCTGGTTTGGGGCCACAGAATCTCGTCTCTGCTTTTTGCAGATGATGTGGTTCTGTTGGTTCTCCAAAGGAAAAAGACACCTTGGGGCCCTACCAGAAGAGCTGGAGGAAATGCCTGGGGCAAGGGAAGTCTGGACATTCCTGCTTAGACTGCTGCCTGCGCCACCAGGCCCTGGATATGCAGTAAACAATAATTACAATTACCAGAATTAACTATGAAGCTTGAAGGATTTTGGAGTTCTTGACACAGAAGAGGTTCGACATTTCATTCACCTTTGTGCTCATTAATAACACAGCTAGTATGATTCCAAACATTATATTTATTTACAATGAAAACAAATAAAACACAGATTCTAACTACCTATATACAGCTGGGTGTGTGTGTGTGTGTGTGTGTGTGTGTGTGTGTGTGTGTGTGTGTGTGTGTGTGTGTGTGTGTGTGTGTGTGTGTGTGTGTGTGTGTGTGGAGAAAGAAAGAGAGAGAGAGAGAGAGAGAGGTGGAGGGAGTGTGTGTGAGACGTGTGATGGAACTACAAAACAAGATGGCGGATCACAAGAAACTACATTCAAATGGAGGTTAGGGCTCCAGACCAGACCCCCCCCCCCCCCCCCCAGACCAGGAAGAGCGAAGGCCCAGCTGGGCCCGGCTGGAAGGCAGTCACCCGTCCAACCCCAGGAGCCCCAAACAAATTCCCCCCCGCCCCATCACCTAATCCCAACCCACACACACACCCACACTTAAGCATGTCCATACACACATATACACATACACTCACACATACATTTACTTGGTGGGGAGAGGGGTGGGGGTTGCCCCCCCCCCCCCCCCCTCCCTGACTAAAAATAGAAAGTTAAAATTTAGTGGGGAGCCTCTGTGAGAACAGCTGGAGCATCAGTGCTGAGTTTCTGTTAAGAACAGACAGTCGAGTTTATTATCTAAAATAAGATCATTTATTATAAGAGCCATGTTGATGATCTGTGTATGTTTGTGTTTCGTGACGGGTGGAGCTGAGGGGAGGTGGAGGAGGTTGCTGAGGTTGATGTTGTTGTGTGTGGGGATGTTGTGGAGGATTGTGGTGACGACAGGAACTGCAGAGGCGGGGGTGGATGTGTTGTTGTGAGTGATGGAGAGAGCAGTAGGGGGCGCTCCAGCAGGTCCATGTTGTGGTGTGGTGAGTGAGGAAGCCAGGTGGAGGTGAGTGAGGAAGACAGGTGAGGGCGTGCACCAGGAGGCTCTAGTCACCCATGTCTCCCGTACCGAGTCGCATATTGAAAGTTGATGGAGAGCGCCATGCAGCCCTGGTAGCTGAGGTGGAGTCTGCCGGTCGGTACAGGGAGGGCCGCTTCAAAAATAGGTTCAAATAATCGATAAAAACAAAGTCCTGTGAGCGACACGCTGCCTGGAGCCGGTAGTGGAGGGAGAGAAGTCTGCTGAAACAAACATCTCCATGGCCGACAGTGGGAATTAGGCCGCTGATAAAAAATGGACAGACCACAGTTTTTTAAAACAGAGAACCGTTCATTAAAATCTGTTTTGGTGACTTCAGAGTCCTCTGGCCAAGTCGTTGGTTCCCACATGCACAATGATGCACTTCACCGAGGGTGGCAGGTTTCCCAGCAGATCAGGGAGTTTATTTAAAATGGTTAAAATTGTGGCTCCAGGAAAACAGCGACTTGATCGAGTTAAAAATCCTCGCCGAAGAGCGCTGACGCTCTGATGGAGAAATCAGCCGGCCCGTTGCAGAATGTTGCAGCACTAGAGGAGAGCGGCGCCGGTCCTCCTGAAGACACAGCACTCATTGTTGATGACGTAGTTCCAGGGCCACTGCCAGTCCTTCACACGGTCGGGGGGGGGGGGGGGGGGAGTCGCCGCCGGGATGCTGATGTCTGGGATGGATGTTTTAACCGGACCCCGGGCTACTCCATTAGGGGCCGATGAGGATGACGCAGTGATGATTGGACGGGTCGCCGGAGGAGCAGGTGTCCTGGGAGACCTGTTCACTGCAGCGTTCACGGTGACCACGTCCGCTGGACAGGTTGTGTCAGTCAGTGAAGTCTTCATAACTTAGTTTCATTGGTGAAGAGTCATGGAAGAGGGACTGCGAAGCAGCCATTATTGCTTTTCCCGCGTTCTCTGCTGCTGAGGGTTAATGTTATGTTCTGGATAATTATGGATCATTACGTTATGTTATGGAAAGTTATGTAATGTTACATTACTTTATGGATTATTACGTTATGTTTTGGAACGTTATGTTATGGAACATTATGGAACCTTATGGATTGTTATGTTACATTATGGAACGTTACGTTATGGAACATTACTTTACGTCATGGAATGTTATAGAATGTCATGGAACGTTATGGGACATTAGGTTACGTGATGGAACGTTATGGATCATTACGTTACATTATGGAATGTTATAGATCATTAAGTACGTTATGGAACGTTAAGTTAAAGAATGTTATGGACCATTACTTTACGTTATGGAATGTTACGCTGTTATGGAAAATTATGGATCATTACATTACATTATGGAACATTATGGATCAATACGTACATTATGGAACGTTACGGATCATTATGAATCATTATGTTATGTTATTTATGGAACGTTATGTTATGGAACGTTATGGATCATTACGTTACGTTGTGGAATGTTATGGAACGTTACATTACATTATGGAATGTTACGGATCATTACATTATGTTATGGAACGTTATGGCTCATTACGTTACGTTATGGAATGTTACACTGTTATGGACCGTTATGGATCATTGCATTACGTTATGGAATGTTATGTTACAGAATGTTATGGGCCATTACATTACGTTATGGAATGTTACACTGTTATGGACCGTTATGGATCATTGCATTACGTTATGGATCGTTATGAATCATAATGTTATGTTATGGAATGTTACATTGCGTTATGGAACATTAGGGATCATTACATTACGTTATGGAATGTTTATGGATCATTAAGTACGTTATGGAACGTTATAAATCCTTATGTTATGTTATGGACCGTTATGGATCATTACATTACCTTATGGAACGTTACACTGTTATGGAACATTATGGATCATTATGTTATGATATGGAACATTACATTACGGAACATTACATTACATTATGGAACGTAACGTTACATTATGTTATGGAACGTTATGGATCATTATGTTGCGTTATGGAACATTACATTACATTATATTATGGAACATTTTGGATCATTAGGTTACGTTACGGAATGTTACGTTACGGAACGTTGTGGACCATTACATTACATTATGAAATGTTACACTGTTATGGAATGTTATGGATCGTTATGAATCATTATGTTATGTTATGGAATGTTACATTGCGTTATGGGACAGTATGTTATGGTATGGAACGTTACGGATCGTTACGTTATGTTGTGGAATGTTATGGAACGTTACATTACCTTATGGAACATTATGGAATGTTACATTATGTTATGGAATGTTACGGATCATTACATTATGTTATGGAATGTTACATTACGTTATGGAACATTATGGATTATAACATTACGTTATGGAACGTTATGGGTAATTATGTTACATTATGGATTGTTATGAATTATTATGTTATGTTATGGAATGTTAGATTACGTTATGGAACGTTATGGATTATTACATTATGTTTTGGAACATTATGGATCATTACGTACATAATGGAACATTATGGATTGTTATAAATCATTATGTTATGTTATGGAGTGTTACATTACGTTATGGATCATTACATTATGTTATGGAACTTTACACTGTTATGGACCGTTATGGATTATTACGTACGTTATGGAACGTTGTGAATCATTATGTTATGGATCATTACATACATTATGGAATGTTATGGATTGTTATGAATCATTATGTTATGTTATGGAATGTTACATTATGTTATGGAATGTTATGGATCATTATTTTACGTTATGGAATATTAAGTTAAATTATGGATCGTTACATTATAGATCATTAAGTTACATTATGGAACATCATGGATCCTTATGTTACATTCATGGATCGTATGGATCATTATGTTACGTTACGGAACGTTGAGGAAGTGAACCAGGAGTGCGGTCACTAATCACCCGCGGTCTGGACACAATCTGAAAAACATGCGATGTGGAAAGCAGAGCAGCACCTTTCACTGCGGGGGAGGGGTCAATTATTCAGATTTCAAAACTAATCTCTCGCCACCATAACATCTGAACATTCTAGTAATCCCTTCCAGTCAAAGTATTTCTGGCCGTTTCAGTGTCGCGCAGCTTGAAATTTTCCAGGCAAACCTGTGAGTGACGTGTCACCCAGTACAGGGTGTCCCTCCTACCGGGTCGACACCCAGTACAGGGTGTCCCTCCTACCGGGTCGACACCCAGTACAGGGTGTCCCTCCTACCGGGTCGACACCCAGTACAGGGTGTCCCTCCTACCGGGTCGACACCCAGTACAGGGTGTCCATCCTACCAGCTCCCCTCACAGGTCAATGTGTTCTCGCCTACATGCAAGTATGTACTTCCAAGAACGCATATTTGGATACTTGAAATTGAGAGTTGACCAATGTGTTTATTACCCACATTACAAGTCGCGGACATTTTTCCTTTTTTATACTGCAAGCCCCCCAGTTGTGAATCATATCGTACTTTTAAATAGCTAGAGAACAGAGCCCCCTAGTGGTGAAACGCATGCTACTTTTAAACAGCTAGTGAATAGCCAGTGCCTCATGCCTCTGCAGAGAAGCCCCCTGTCCTGCAGGCAGCCCTGCCATTGGCTGAGTGGATTGGAAGCTGAAGTGCATGTGAACATTTTATTGATGATATTCTGGAATAAGAGGAACATAAATTACAAGGAGCTTCTTCAACCTCAGTGATTGTCTGTCAGTGTGACGACAACAACAACAACAACAACAACAACAACAACTTAGCGAATAAATATTCATCTGGCTGCTTCCTCCTGAATCATGTACATTATTAACAAACCCGCCCCAGACCCAGACCTAGACCCAGAACCCAGAACCCTGACTCTGACTCAAACCCACAAACCCGACCATGAACAGAGACACAGAATCCAGACCCAGAACATAGAACCCAGAGCACAGACCCAAAACAGAGACCCAGAACACAGAACCCCAAACACAGACCCAGAACACAGAACTAGAACCCAGAACAGGGACCCAGAACTAGAACATAGAACCCAGACCACAGACCCAGAACAGAGACCCAGAACCCAAAACTAGAACCCGAACCCAGACCCAGAACACAGAACTAGAACACCAAACCCAGAACACAGACCCAGAACCGCCACAACCCAAACCACAGCATCATGCTCTGTTTGAGTCCAACTAACCCGGGTTAGACTCGGAGTCAGGGTGTGGCCTTGCAGAGCTCGGTTCCACGGGCCCTTAATGTGTCATCAGTCATTAGCAGTCAACATAAAATGTTTGTTGTTGCCTGTTCTGATTGGTTCTAATTGACTGCTGCATTCTGATTGGTTCTGATTAGCTTCTGCGTTCTGATTGGTTCTGATTAGCTTCTGTGTTCTGATTGGTTCTGATTGCTTGTGACTGGTTTTGATTGGCTGCTGTTTTCTTATTGGTTCTGATTGGCTGCTGCGTTCTGATTGGTTCTGATTGGCTGCTGTGTTCTGATTGGCTGCTGTGTTCTGATTGGTTCTGATTGGCTGCTGTGTTCTGATTGGCTACTGTGTTCTGATTGGTTCTGATCGGCTGTCGTGTTTCAATTGGTTCTAATTGGTTCTGATTGGCTGCTGCATTCTGATTGATTATAATCGGTTCTGATTGGCTGCTGTGTTCTGATTAGCTCCCCAGAGGTTTGGTTGAGTTCATGAAAAACAACAACCAATTAACAACATCAGTTTAAAACAAAGTGAAGTAAGTGTCCAAACAAGGCAGTGCAAATCTTCCTTCTGCTCTTCCTCCTCAGGCTCTTCTTCTTCCTCCTCCTCCTCCTCTTTCTCCTCAGGCTCTTCTTCCTCCTTCTCCTCTTCATCCTCAGGCTCTTCTTCCTCCTTCTCCTCTTCATCCTCAGGCTCTTCTTCTTCCTCCTCTTCCTCTTCAGGTGATGTTAGACAGAGTTGAGATACTCCAGAGCGACTTCATAACAGAACTTGTACTGCTCCTGTGGATGCACCAATCAAAAGTTATGCTAGACAATAATTTCCTTGTCTGTTTGTTTGTTTGTTTGTTTGTTTGTTTGTTTACCAGCAGGTCCACCATGTTTGGTTTGTTGTTTCTCAGCGTTTTAACGGCATGAAAAACATCGACGCACCGCTGCTGACACAACATCTCACACACGATACTGATGCTGCAAAACACTCCACTCCGACCGCCGCCATTACTGTAGGAGGAGGAGGAGTAGAAGGCAGAAGAGGAGGGACAGGAGGAAGAGGCAGATGGAGGAGGAGGAGGAGGGAGAGGAGAAAGAGGAAGAAGAGGAAGGAGAGGAGAAGGACGGAGAGGACGAGGAGGAGGAGTGAGAGGAGGAGTGAGAGGAGGGGAAGGAGAATATATTTGTAATCGTCACCACTATATGGAGACAGCAGTACTCTGCAGTACAGTTAGCAGTACAGTTCGCAGTACTCTGCAGTACTCACAGGCAGTGCACCACCGTGCGTCCTTCCCCCCCGTCGTACTCATCCTGCCACTTGTCCACCTGGTGCACCAGCTTGAGGAAGGAGCGCTTGTTGACGGGTGTATCACGGTACATGGGCCAGCCCAGGAACTGGAACTGCTGAACCATCCGGTACCCGTCCTGCGGCTGCACACACAGGGACCACAGGGGCTCAAAACAAGCGCACCCCAAGAAGAGAACCACCATGCCACACCAGGTGGGGTGGGGGGGTACCACACTAATGAGAGCAATAACCCCAGACCACCCCGGTGAGGGAATCAAGCGCACCCCAGACCGTCCTGATAAGGGAAACAAGCGCACCCTGGCTGTGTTGTAAATCCTGAAGATGCGGCTGATGACATCCTCCTCCAGGTCGGCTGATACAAACTCCACCTGCAGGGAACCCAGGCGGTGGAGGCCGTCCTCAGGCCAGTATTGAGGACACAGCTAACACACACACACACACACACACACACACACACACACACACACACACACACACACACACACACACACACACACACACACACACACACACACACACACACACACACACACACACACACACACACACACACACACACACATCTTGTTATAGACACAAATTCAATCACATACACATTATATAATGATGTCTTTGTCTTTATATGTTCTATTAGATGAAATTTGTGTGTGTATGTGTGTGTGTGTGTGTGTGTGTGTGTGTGTGTGTGTGTGTGTGTGTGTGTGTGTGTGTGTGTGTGTGTGTGTGTGTGTGTGAAAAGGTGATATTCCCTTCTCACTGGAAAACAAAGACTTATGAGCACATGCACACAGTGCTGGGGATGGGTTGTGGCATTGCGTCACCCACACTGGCATGGGAGGGACCGAGTACGTGTCGCCAAACATGTCGCCAAAACGGAGTGACACACCATCCATCGCCACGGCTGACACTAGTTAACAACATCATGGGTCTGTAGTGAGGTACCCACTACACCCAGTGTCAGTGGCATAAGAGGATGGCAGAGACCAGAGGGCGGCAGAGCTGGTAGAGACCTTCATGTCGGCACGGCAGCACAGAAACTTCTGGTGGGAGCCAAGGCTGACAACCAGAGGTAGGTCTGAGGGGTTTGGTCATGGGAGTGGTTATACGTCTGCTGAGCCCAATAAGATGCCTGCTAGGAACCCAGTTACCCCAGTCAAGTCGAGGGATAGCTCCAAGCAGAAGGACACAGGGAAAGTAATGTGCTATCATTGCCAAGAGGAAGGTCACATTAAGCTGAATTGCCCCCAGATTAAGTTAGAACACTCCGGTAATAGTTGTGTTCCAAAACCAGAAGACAAGAATATAAGTTTTCTTGCCAGACTGTAAATGATCTCTGTCCTAATTAATGGAAAGCCTGCTTCTGTACTCTTAGGTTCAGGAAGTTCCCAGACTTTGGTGCAGCCACACTTAGTGGATGAAAGGGACTTCATACAGGGTAGGAAGCTGAAAGTGCTTGGTGCGAACGGGGATGAGCATGACTACGGCACAGCAGAGAACTACCTAACTACCTAAGACATATCAGATGATTGTGGGTGTGGTGGAGAAGCTGGGTCACCCACTGGTCATAGGACAGGATATTGTGGTGCGACCAAGAATGTGTTGCTGCCAAGAATGTGATTCTCACAGCGGCAGTGGTGCTGTGAGAATCACATTCTTGGACTTCTCCAGCGCCTTCAACACCATTCAGCCCCCGCTCCTGGGACACAAATTAACAGAGATGGGGGTGGACACACCTGGTGGCATGGATAACGGATTATCTGACAGGCAGACCCCAGTATGTTTGACTTGGGGACTGTAGGTCCAACACTGTTGTCAGCAGCACTGGAGCACCACAGGGGACTGTGCTGTCTCCGGTCCTGTTCACCCTTTACACATCCGACTTCAAATACACTTCAGACTTCAGAGTTGTGCCACGTGCAGAAATTTGCAGACGACACTGCAATCATTGGATGTATAAGTGGTGGACGGGAGGAGGAGTACAGGAAAGTGATCCAGGACCCAAGGACCAATGGGTACCAGACTTTGGACTGAAAATGCTTTTGCTCTTCATTTTTTATTTATTGTTATTTCTGCCCCATTCCTTGTATTCTGTCATTGCCTCTGACGATGCCATTGTGGTTGCTGCTGAGACTGTGAATTTCCCCGTGGGGATGAATAAAGTATCTATCTATCTCTCTCTCTCTCTCTCTCTCTCTCTCTCTCTGTCTCTTCTCTGTCTCTCCCCCTCTCTCTCCTCTCTCTCTCTCTCTCTCTCTCTCTCTCTCTCTCTCTCTCTCTCTCTATCTCTCTCTCTATCTATCTATCTATCTCTCTCTATCTATCTATCTACCAGAATTGCTCCAGTCTTGTAAGCCAGTTAACATGGTGGTCACACATTCTCAGAGCCAGTTCCAGACTCCTGGGGAGGTAAAGAATGAGCTTGGTGAGCCCAATTGCTTAAAGGAGTTGGCTTTTGCTGAAGCAGAAATGTCTACCCCGGCCAGAGTTAAAACAAGGAAGACCTGCATGCAGCGCACGCAGGCCAAGCTAGTGTACAGTGGAGGAAGAACTACACGGTATTCAGCCAGACGATGCTTGGGGTGATATGCCAGATGACATTGAGCAGTTGTAGAGGGAAGATGCCACATTGAACGGAGCATATTACAGGGTCACACATATTGAGGATGTACCGACTGGGGTGAATAGGACCTTGTCTGGAGAAGGCTTTATTGTGAGAGAGGCTCTGCTACACCATCAGCCAGGCAAAGGCAGAGCAGAGCAGCTGGTTGTTCCAAGGCAGCTCAGGGAAAAGGTAGTGTTAGGCCATGAGATCCCATGGTCAGGGCATCTGAGCAATTCCAAGACCTATGAGAGGATAGCAGCCAGGTTATTTTAGGCCAGGTCTCTATAGGGACGTGCAGGGATTTTGTAAAATTTGCCCCAAGCTGACGAGCAAGAAAAAGACTAGCCCTTATCCACTGCAGCCACTGCCCCCACTGCCCAATATTGAGACCCCCCTCTCTTGCGTAGCTATGGACTTGGTGTGAACCCTGGAGAGACCGCAGAATAGTTATAAATATATTTTGGTTATACGTGACTATGCCACACGTGACCTGGAGGCTTTTCCTCTGTGTAAGATTTCAGATCGCCCCATAGCTGAGGCCCTGTTGCAGTTATTTTCCAGGCTACAAATTCCCAAAGAAATCCTGAATGATCAGGGTACTGCTTTCCTGTCCAAGATCCTGAAACAGGTTTATAGTTGGTTAGTCATCAAGGGCATCCGAACCACTCCTTACAAGCACCAGACTGACGTCCTTGTTGAAAGATATAATCAAACATTGAAGAGCATGTTACTGAAGTTTGTAGCAGCCAATGGAAAAGACTGGGACTGCTGGTTGTCCTACCTGCTCTTTGCTTACAGAGAGGTTCCTCAGGCTTCCACTGGCTTCTCACTGACAGAGGACACCCAAGACCCGCAGCATCCTGGCCCATGTCCTCAAGATGAGGGATAAGATGGAAGAAATGACTGAACTGGTACAGGAAAGTTTGGAGCAGGCCCAGTCACACCAAAAGAACTGGCATGACACGGCTGCCAGGCAGCGCAACCTCCAGCCGGGGCAGAAAGTCTTGCTTCTGCTGCCCACCTAAGAGAACAAGCTTCTAGCCAAGTGGCAGGGACCGTACGAGGTAGTGCGGAAGATGGGTCCAGCTTCCTATGAGGTACACATGCCGAGAAAGAGGAAAGTACAACAGAACTTCCACGTCAACATCTTGAAGGAGTGCCATGAGAGGCAGCCAAATCTCCAGTTCCAGGTGCAGGCTGTGACAGAGAAAGAGTGTCCAGGGCAGTTCTTTCCAACCTACCAGCAGACAGCTACCATGGACTTGTCCCATCTATCCTTCCGCCAGCAGAAGGAGCTGGCAGTGATCATTCCCCCTGAACTTTTCAAAGAGACAGCAGGTTACACCACGGTGGTGGAGCATTCCATCCCTCTCAAGGACACAACCCCGGTGCGCCAGCGGATGTACCGGGTGCCAGAACGTCTCCTGCCGGACTTGAAGGCTGAGGTAGAGGAGATGTTGGCACTGGGAGTGATTCAAAGGTCTGTGATTGAGTGGCGCAACCAAGTGGTGCTGGTGCCAAAGAAAGATGGCACCATGCGCTTTTACATTGACTTTAGCCGGGTGAATGCCCAATCCCACTTTGACGCCTATACCATAACTCAGCTTGAAGACTTGATGTCCGGTCTTTCCTGGGCCTTGCGGGCTGGTATCGTCGGTTTGTGCCAGACTTTGCTCGGATAGCAGCCCCCTTGTCTGACCTGACTCGGAGGTCAGGCACCGCCCAGATCCAGAGGGGGGAGGAACAGGAGTTGGTGTTCCAAGATCTGAAAAGGGCTCTCTGTAAAGACCCGGTGCTGCAGAGCCCTGACTTCGAACAGCCCTTCACTACCCAGACTGATGCCTCTGGCGTTGGTCTTGGGGCAGTGCTCCTCCAAGGAAACGGGGAGGACCAGAAACCAGTTGCATACATCACCTGGAAATAATTTTTAAGAGAGACTCGGTATGCAGTGGTCAAGCTTGAATCCCTAGATGTCAAGTGGGCACTTGACAGCTTGAAATAATACTTTCTGGGCAGAGACTTCACACGACAGACTGATCACTGCGCCTTGCTAGAGTGCATGAAGGACTCAAATGCTCGCATCACCCGCTGGTTCTTAGCTCTGCAGCCGTACCGCTTCACAGTGCAATACAGAGCTGGCAAACAGAACATTGTTGCAGACTTTTTGTCTCGCCACCCTGTTTGCGAGACTCCAGAAGGGATGGGAAATATAAGAAGGTGATATTCGTGAACACATTACCCCTGTGCTGTCGTCTCGCCACTGGCTTCCAGTTCGTTTCAGAATCGATTTTAAACTTCTGTTGTTTGTTTTTAATGCCATCAATGGCCAGGGTCCCTCTTACTTGTCTGATATTTTAACTCTACGTGACCCTGGCAGGGCCCTGGTTCTTCAGCTCAGCTTCTTTTAGACATTCCAAGGTGGAGATATAAACAGTGGGGCGATCGCTCTTTTGCTGTTGCTGCTCCCAGACTGTGGAACAAACTGCCCCCCGACATTCGCACCACCACTGATCTCGGACTTTTTAAATCAAAGCTGAAAACTCACTTTTTAAGTTGGCTTTTAACTCTGTCTAGGACAGTGTACTTATTCTGTATGCTCTGTTTTTATGAATCTCTGGAAGGCTTCACCAACCTGCAGCACCGTGGCTCCTCCCACAGTCAGCACCTGTGTTTTATTTATTGTTTTTATGTATCATTCTCGTATTTATTTCTTAATGTATTGTTTTTTTTTTATAGCTTTGTTGTAAAGCACTTTGGATACCACTGCGTGATTGTAAAGGGCTATAGAAATAAAGTTTGATTGATGGATTGATTGATTGATATTCCCTTCTCACTGGAAAGACTTATGAGCACATGCACACAGTGTTGGAGGGGGAGTGCTTGTGAACATTCGGGTATTGCGTTGGGGATGGGTTGTGGCATTGCGTCACCCACACTGGCATTGGGAGGGACCAAGTGTGCGTTGCCAAACATGTTGCCACTCCAACACTCCATCTCCACGGCTGACACTAGTTAAAAACATCACAGGTCTGTAGTGAGGTACCCACTACACCCAGTTAAAGTGGCACAAAGTGTGACTTTCGGTATAGTGGCAAAACTCCCAACTCAACTCACCACATGCACTTCCTGCTCCTGCCCGTCAGACCTTTACTCAGCGGAGCGTGCACCGCTGGAAGAGCTGTATTTCAGCCGTCAGACGGCAGGTGGCACAGTCCACTGGGTGTCAGGGTGCACTGTTCATATATTGGCATGTAAATATGTACAGTGGGGAATTGGTGATGGGTCAAAATAATTTAGTGTATATATTTTGAAGGTAATAATGATTTTCTGTTTGATATGTACTTTTTTAATATATATTTTTTTGTGATGTTAATTTGGGGTTAAACACCCCTTGGACCTTTGTTTCAGTCCGGCTCAACTTGATTGGCTCAATTCAGGGTGGGGCTGGGCCTATTTAAAGGGTTCCTCACAGTGTATGTGTGTGTGTGTGTGTGTGTGTGTGTGTGTGTGTGTGTGTGTGTGTGTGTGTGTGTGTGTGTGTGTGTGTGTGTGTGTGTGTGTGTGTGTGTGTGTACCTGTGCAGGGTCCACATCGTTCAACATGACAATGGAGGTACAGTGGTAGTCGAGAACAAGACGCCAGAAGTCCTTCACAGTATTTGGCAAAGGATGTTGGGTAACGATGAATGCTGATGGCTGCTTGTAGCTCTGCAATGCCACATACAGGAAGTGATGTCACATCAGAAATGTGCAGGATGAAATTAGTTTAAACATCAGTTAAATTATGTGTGTGTGTGTGTGTGTGTGTGTGTGTGTGTGTGTGTGTGTGTGTGTGTGTGTGTGTGTGTGTGTGTGGCATTAGTGTAGTTGGGAGTGTGCCCTTGTGTGACATACGTCCATATTTGGAGGCGTGTGTGTGTGTGAGTGTGTGTGTGTGGGTGTGTGCGTGTGTGTGTGTGTGTGTGTGTGTGTGTGTGTGTGTGTGTGTGTGTGTGTGTGTGTGTGTGTGGCATTAGTGTAGTTGGGAGTGTGCCCTTGTGTGACATACGTCCATAGTTGGAGGCGTGTGTGTGTGTGTGTGTGTGTGTGTGTGTGTGTGTGTGTGTGTGTGTGTGTGTGTGTGTGTGTGTGTGTGTGGCACTAGTGTAGTTGGGAGTGTGCCCTTGTGTGACATACGTCCATATTTGGAGGCGTGTGTGTGTGTGTGTGTGAGTGTGTGTGTGTGTGTGTGTGTGTGGTGTGGTGTGTGTGTGTGTGTGTGTGTGTGTGTGTGTGTGTGTGTGTGTGTGTGTGTGTGTGTGTGTGTGTGGCATTAGTGTAGTTGGGAGTGTGCCCTTGTGTGACATACATCCATAGTTGGTGGCGTGTGTGTGTGTGTGTGAGTGTCTGTGTGTGTGTGTGTGTGTGTGTGTGTGTGTGTGTGTGTGTGGCGTACGTCCATCAGTGCAGCGTTGATATAGTTGGAGGTGTGCGTGTGTTTGTGTATGTGTGTGGCGTTAGTTTAGTTGAGAGTGTACCCATGTATGGTATACATCCAAAGTTGGAGGCGTGTGTGTGTGTGTGTGTGTGTGTGTGTGTGTGTGTGCGTATGTGTGTGGCATATGTCCATTGGCGCAGCATTGATGTAGTTGGAGGTGTGTGTGTGTGTGTGTGTGTGTGTGAGGCGTACGTCCATCAGCGCAGCGTTGATGTAGTTGCTGCTCTCTCCGTCGATGGTGATGAGGAAGGGGAGGCAGCGGTCGGGGGGCAACACGTCCATACAGCGGTTCTTCTCGTGGTTTCGAGGCAACAACGCAATGCTGCAATCCTCCACCCGCAGAGTGGGCGTAACCATGTTCAGCGTCTGAGGACACGCCAACCCACGTCAGCCCCGCCCACCAATAACAACACAAACACAATTCGCAGGCAGAGAAGCACAAAACCAAAAACCAACAACAAAAATACAGGTACGAGTGGAGAAACACTTGTGTTCGCATCTGACTGTTTAACTTATCTGACCCAACAACAACACTGTGTGTGTGTGTGTGTGTGTGTGTGTGTGTGTGTGTGTGTGTGTGTGTGTGTGTGTGTGTGTGTGTGTGTGTGTGTGTGTGTGTGTGTGTGTGTTACCCTAAATTCCTCTTTGATCTGACTAGAGTTGGTCTGAGGATCCAGTCGGTTCATCTCATAATAAACAGAACGCAGCTGATTGGCTGGAACAGCCGTGTCACCGCAGAGACACGCCTCCAAGATAGCATCATGGATGAATACGTACTGCTCCTGGTGGACGAGGGAGAGAGAGAGAGTGAGTTGTTGGTGTTTTGCCGTGTGTTGTCGGTGTGTTGTTGGGTGTTGTTGGTGTGTTGCAGTTAGTTGTTGGTGTGTTGAAGTGAGTTTTTGGTGTGTTGCAGTGAGATATTGGGTGTGTTGCAATGAGTTGCTGGTGTGTTGCAGTGAGTTTTTGGTGTGTTGCAGTGAGATATTGGGTGTGTTGCAATGAGTTGCTGGTGTGTTGCAGTGAGTTTTGGTGTGTTGCAGTGATTTATTGGTGTGTTGCAGTGTACTGAAGTGAGTTATTGGTGGGTTGCAGTGTGTTGTTGGTGTGCTGCAGTTACTGGTGTGTTGCAGTATGTTGTTGGTGTGTTGCTGTGACTTGTTGGTGTGTTGCAGTGACTTATTGCCTGTGTTGCAATGTGCTGTCGGTGTGTTGCAGTGTGTTGTTGGTATGTTGCAGTGAGTTGATGCTGTGTTAGTGTGTTGTTGGTGTGTTACAGTGTGTTGCAGTGACTTGTTGATGTGTTGCAGTGACTTGTTGGTGTGTTGCAGTGAGTTATTGGTGTGTTGCAGTGAGTTATTGGTGTGCTACAGTGTGTTATTGGCGTGTTGCACTGTGTTTTTGCCACGTGCTGCTGTACCTCAGTCTGCACCATGTTGACTCTCCGGGCTCTCAGCTCTCGGACACAATTGTAAATGTCGACGACTCCTTCTCTCTCCGCCATGTCCAGCATGATGTCAATGACCATGAAGCAGCCGGTTCGCCCCGCCCCCGCACTGACACACACACACACACACACACACACACACGCAGACACACAGTCAGGTCAGATGGCGCCACAGTGTGGTGATGTTGCTGGGCTAACAATGATGTCAATGAGCTGGTGGACCTGCAGTGGACGATGGTGGGGCCGGCGGTGGGCGGAGTCTTGGCCTTGACACGGCGGATGAAGCCAAGCAGGCCGGTAGCGTGAAGCGGCACGCCGTGATCCGGCCAACCGGTGAAGTGGAACTGTCGGATCTCCCGGATCTCAGCCACGCCCCTCTGACATCATAGCAATGGACAAACATGGTCAGAGTACTCGGCTCAGACATCTACTCTATGAAGTCGTACTGTTGTCGTTAGCAGTACTGTGGTCATTAGAAGTCTTCTGGTAATTGGTCGTACCGTGCTAGCTAGAAGTACTGTGGGAGTTATTCGGTCCGTGGTAGTTCGTTGTACTCTGGTCTTATAAATATTGTGGGAGTGAGTTGTACTGTGGTCCTTACAAGTACTTTCTTTGTTAGTCATACTGTGCTGGTAAGCAGTACTGTGGTAGTCAGCCATACTGTGGTAGTTAGCAGTACTTCGTGCAGTACCTTCTCCACAGCAAAGGTTCTGATGACGTACTCCGACAGCAGCTGAGTCTCGATCAGTGTTGCCTTCATGTCTCCATAAATCTCAGTGTCGTCAGGCCAGTACTTGCAGCACTTCACCTGTACATTCGCGCGCACACACACACACACACACACACACACACACACACACACACACACACACACACACACACACACACACACACACACACACACACACACACACACACACACACACACACACACGTCAGTCTCAGAAGGTGGTTGTGGATCACTCTGTGGTTCAACAGATTGTTGGGTGGTGCTGGGTAGTGTTCTGAATGATGTTGGGTGGGGCTGGGTAGTGTTCTGAATGATGTTGGGTGGTGCTGGGTAGTGTTCTGAATGATGTTGGGTGGGGCTGGTAGTGTTCTGAATGATGTTGGGTGGTGCTGGGTAGTGTTCTGAATGATGTTGGGTGGTGCTGGGTAGTGTTCTGAATGATGTTGGGTGGTGCTGGGTAGTGTTCTGAATGATGTTGGGTGGTGCTGGGTAGTGTTCTGAATGATGTTGGGTGGTGCTGGGTAGTGATCTGAATGATGCTGGGTGGGGCTGGTAGTGTTCTGAATGATGTTGGGTGGTGCTGGGTAGTGTTCTGAATGATGTTGGGTGGGGCTGGGTAGTGTTCTGAATGATGTTGGGTGGTGCTGGGTAGTGTTCTGAATGATGTTGGGTGGTGCTGGGTAGTGTTCTGAATGATGTTGGGTGGTGCTGGGTAGTGATCTGAATGATGCTGGGTGGGGCTGGTAGTGTTCTGAATGATGTTGGGTGGTGCTGGGTAGTGTTCTGAATGATGTTGGGTGGTGCTGGGTAGTGTTCTGAATGATGTTGGGTGGGGCTGGTAGTGTTCTGAATGATGTTGGGTGGGGCTGGTAGTGTTCTGAATGATGTTGGGTGGGGCTGGTAGTGTTCTGAATGATGCTGGGTGGGGCTGGTAGTGTTCTGAATGATGTTGGGTGGTGCTGGGTAGTGTTCTGAATGATGTTGGGTGGTACCCATGGGTACCAGGGCCCCCCCTTGTATCCTTGTCTACAGTTAACAGCCTCGTAGCAAGAGGGAGGACACATGTCCTCAGTGTGTCCTCCCTCATGCTACAATGATGCCAAAAGCAAAAACAAAACGACACAAAACAAAGAACAAAATCGTGATTTCGATCAATGAAAGAACA
The DNA here is from genome assembly GCF_963422515.1 of Blennius ocellaris. Classification (NCBI taxonomy): domain Eukaryota; kingdom Metazoa; phylum Chordata; class Actinopteri; order Blenniiformes; family Blenniidae; genus Blennius; species Blennius ocellaris. Next base: position 5,553,454 of record NC_137668.1, read on the forward strand.
ATAGCAGAAAACAAGAAAAATCAGCAGCAAATCTCATCGATGAGGAGTGGAAGTGTGTGTGCGTGTGTGTGTGGTTTGTCCACTGGGTGTGATTGGAAGACGTGTGACGTCCTTCTTCTTGACGCTGTCCCCCCAGCACTACAGAGTGCTCCCCCCTACAGAGTGATAAAACATCTGCAGGAGCTTGTTACAGACGTTGAAGGACGCCAGCCTACTGAGGAAGAACATCCGGCTCTGTGCTTTCCTGCACGGGACGTCTGTGTTTGCAGTCCACTCTAGTTTGTCATCCAACTGTACTCCCAGGTATTTGTAAATCTTAACAATGTCCACAATGTCCCCCTTGATGGTGACAGGCACTGGTCGTGGCCTCGATCTGCTGAAGTCCACCACCATTTTTTTGGTCTTGGTGGTACTGAGGCACAGGTTATTGGAGTCACTCCATGTGACAAAGTCCTGGATCACTTCCTGTCCTCCTCCTGTCCACACCTTACACATCCCACCGTCGCAGTGTCGTTGGCGAACTTCTGTACGTGGCAGGACTCCGAGTTGTATTTTGAAGTGGGATGTGTAAAGGATGAACAGGACCGGAGAAAGCACAGTCCCCCAGTCCAACATACTAAAGAGCAGTAGTACAGGAGCTTGTCTCGAGAACCTGAGACCAGTGCAAGGATGATGCCACAGGGAACCTCAGGACCTGATGCGGCAAAACCCCTCTTAACGCCAATTGGGATTCAAATGCTGATCGTGCCAGATCAGCGCATGGAGCCACACGCGCCAGGTGGACCTACAGAACCAAACCGAAGTTCAGCCTGCTGGATGAGCAGAACACAATTTGGAATACTTCCTTTTTTTCTTTTTCATTTTTTTGGATCGATGGGACGTGAGCCAGTGTCTCTCCCCTTCAGCTGTCCAGCGCTCTGCTCTGCCGCAGCTGAAAGCGAGGCCCAGCGGTTCAAGTGGTAACGGCCAAGTTCCCACAGCTTCATGAACAGCGCTGAACAACTTAAGCTTGCCTGAGGCTAACATGTTTTACTGTGTCATTAACGCTGCAGCTGCACGAATGCAGTCTACCGGTGTACGCCTGTGAACGCAACATTCATGCGCTAATATGAGACTCTGTACCTCCACCTCAGACACCAGAGAACCCTAACCCTAATCCATGACATTTGATACTTAAATGTGTTGATTTATGAGATGATTTCTGAATTATTTCTGAACTAATACATTTTTGTTAATAAACACCTGTTAGCTGAATTGAATGATTCCTGGTAATTATTGTGTATTTATTGTTGACATTCACTGGTAACAGTCTGTGCTTTAACTTTATGTAATTACTTAATTACTTTAGGACTTGTTAATGAGTGAATGACAGTTTACTTCCATTAGAAATATACATTTTTCATAAATTACTCCCAGGTGATTTATTACTTTCAATAATCTATTACTTACAGTAATTTAATGCTAATAACCAACCATGAATACAAACACAGGACATACAGTGTTTGTGTGTGTGTGTGTGTGTGTGTGTGTGTGTGTGTGTGTGTGTGTGTGTGTGTGTGTGTGTGTGTGTGTGTGTGTGTGTGTGTGTGTGTGTGTGTGTGTGTGTGTGTGTGTGTGCGTTAACTCACCCTGCCTACCTCCACCAGATTGGTTACCATGACGATAGCAGCAGTGTTCTCCTGCCAAACCATTCGCCAGAAGTCATACACTGTCTCCTGCATTGGACCTGAAAAAAAACACACACACACACACACACACACACACACACACACACACACACACACACACACACACACACACACACACACACACACACACACACACACACACACACACACACACACACACACCCATTCCCAGGTGTGATAAACATCTCTCCGTGGTTACCATGACGATAAGGATGGGGGTTCTTACCCTGTGTGGCGATGTAGTGGTTTGGTCTGTGGTAACCCTGAGGGCAAGAAACACATCAGTTCAGTGTGAGGTAGCCCCCTGGGGACAACACTGTGGGGGGGAGGCAACACTGTGGGGGGGTCAACACATTATTAAGTAACACGTTACAGCAACTACGTTACTTTTTCGTAACGAGTGCTGTAACTAATTACTTTGTCAAAAGCAGTAACGCATTCATTACTGTGATTTAAACAGGGTCATTACTCGTTACTTCTCGTACATAACTCACAACTCCAGTTACCATAGTGGACGTGAAGTGTACGTAATGCAGCGACGTGCAAGTTGCCATGTTTCTATGAATGCTGAAGAAACTTCGGTTCTTTTATAACTTTTAATAAACACTCGGTAGAATCCTAGCTCCCATTTAGTCTTCCTCTCCTCCAGCTCCATGCCATCACATACAACTGGAGTGGAACGCCATCTTCTAGCGGTTGGATGTATCAGTGACTGGCACAACACCAGAGAATGAATTAAGGTGAAAAAGAACATATAAACCTCACTGTGTTTATGTTGAAATGATCTATTGAATCAGTTTTGCACTTTTATTGATTATTCCTACAGCTGCTAAATGTTCTGAGGCACAGTGTAATTTGTATACTGCCTGTTTCTACCTGTTTCAATGGCGACAATAAATATGCCTATCAAAAGTTTCAACATACTGTGTTATGTTTTATTGATCCGCTGCTTCATCGTAGTAATACTGGGTACAATGACCACATTTTTCAGTTATTTTATCAAATACTATGCCATAACAACCCCAAAATAATGTTTGTAGAAGGTTGGAAACAATAGAAATAAATTAAAACAGTCTGATAAAATAAACAAGAGGAAAACAGACATTATACGTTTATTTTCAGTCATTTCATCATTCCCTTGCAGTCACACGGCTCTGCCATTGCACGTTGAAGTCAATAGGTGGCGCATTGCACTTGTGGCAGGATAGGACTTACATGTAAGCGATCCAGTTAGGGAGGCAACGCATTAATAAGAGAATTTTGGCTTTTACAAGATTAAGTTAGTTTCCCTAGTAACTAGTTACTTTGAAAGTAATGAGTTACTTAAAGTAACTGAGTTACTAATTTAAAGTAATTTCCCCATCACTGTGGGGGGGTTCTCACTGTGCGTGCATGTGTGTGTGACAGAGAAACTTACGTCAACGTAGTTAGCATTGATGTAGTCGGAGCCTCCGTCTCCTTCCTGAGGCTGCAGACGTACACGGGAGTGATCATCTGACAAACACACACACACACACGCACACACACGCACACACGCACACACACACACACACACACAATAAGGTACAGTGAGACATGTTCAGGGAACCTCAGCAAAGTCTCATTGCAAGGTGTGTGTGTGTGTGTTTATTTACTCTTTGTAAAGTATGTGAAGCACTCTGTGCAACAAGCAATTGTATGAAAAGTGCTATATAAAATGTTTGATTTGATTTGATTTGACAGGAAGTGAGATGGTGGCTCAGATTGATGACAAGAAGTGAGAAGACGTACAGGCGATGATATTGCCGTAGCGATTCTTCATGCGGTTCTCGTCCTTCTTGGCTGAGTCCCAGGGAGCCGATTGACCCTCAAAGAAGCTCTGAAACACACACACACGCACACACACACACACACACACACACACACACACACACACACACACACACACACACACACACACACACACACACACACACACACACACACACACACACACACACACACACACACACACGCCACAGAAAAATCTGCTGTTACCATCACTGCCACCAGCAGAGGGCGACACACCTCAGTGTATTGGAGTGTGTGTGGTGAGTGTATGTGCATACAGGAACATGGTCAGGATGTAAAAAGGGGGTGTGTCTTACCTCATTAAGCTGTCCAATCAGATGAATAATGAAGCATGAAGAAATCAGCAGAAAATAAACATCAACAACACGTCACACTGATTGTTCTGTTTGCTCTTCAGTTATGATGTTTGTTGTTTGGTTCTTATGTTTATTGTTTAGTTCTGTTTGTTGTTTGGTTCTTATGTTTATTGTTTGCTTCTGTTCTTAATTGTTTGGTTCTGATGTTTGTTCTGTTTGTTATCTGGTTCTGATGTTTGTTGTTTGGTTCTGTTTGTTATCTGGTTCTGATGTTTGTTGTTTGGTTCTGTTTGTTATCTGGTTCTGATGATTGTTGTTTGGTTGTGTTTGTTATCTGGTTCTGATGTTTGTTGTTTGGTTCTGTTTGTTATCTGGTTCTGATGATTGTTGTTTGGTTGTGTTTGTTATCTGGTTCTGATGTTTGTTGTTTGGTTCTGTTTGTTATCTGGTTCTGATGTTTGTTGTTTGGTTCTGTTTGTTATCTGGTTCTGATGTTTGTTGTTTGGTTCTGTTTGTTATCTGGTTCTGATGTTTGTTGTTTGGTTCTGTTTGTTTTCTGGTTCTGATGTTTGTTGTTTGGTTCTGATGTTTGTTGTTTGGTTCTGTTGTTAATTGTTTGGTTCTGTTTGTTATCTGGTTCTGATGATTGTTGTTTGGTTGTGTTTGTTTTCTGGTTCTGATGTTTGTTGTTTGGTTCTGTTTGTTATCTGGTTCTGATGATTGTTGTTTGGTTCTGTTTGTTATCTGGTTCTGATGTTTGTTGTTTGGTTCTGTTTGTTATCTGGTTCTGATGATTGTTGTTTGGTTGTGTTTGTTATCTGGTTCTGATGATTGTTGTTTGGTTCTGTTTGTTATCTGGTTCTGATGTTTGGTTGTGTTTGTTATCTGGTTCTGATGTTTGTTGTTTGGTTCTGTTTGTTATCTGGTTCTGATGATTGTTGTTTGGTTCTGTTTGTTATCTGGTTCTGATGTTTGTTGTTTGGTTCTGTTTGTTATCTGGTTCTGATGTTTGTTGTTTGGTTCTGTTTGTTATCTGGTTCTGATGTTTGGTTCTGTTTGTTATCTGGTTCTGATGTTCGTTGTTTGGTTCTGTTTGTTATCTGGTTCTGATGTTTGGTTGTGTTTGTTATCTGGTTCTGATGTTTGGATCTGGTGTTTCTAGTTTAGCTCTCAGGCCTGTACTACGACGCTGGATTTTCTCTCATACAGATTCAAGGATCAACTCAGGTGTTCTGTACTCCAACGCTCACTTCTCTCCAGGATAAGTCTGAATATCTAACCTGCTCCGTACCAGGATATGTTCTCCAGATGTTCAGGCTTTGGCTGCAGCAGCAGTGTTGCTTTGAGTTGCTGGATGTGTTTTAATTCTTCATTTTATCAGAGAATAATCGCTCCTTCAGTCAACTGTAAACTGCTCTGCTCTGTGTGTGTGTGTGTGTGTGTGTGTGTGTGTGTGTGTGTGTTGGGACTAGGGTGATGGAGCAGTGGGGGGGCGTGATATGGGGCTCCTGGGAGTTGGGGGGTGGCTGTCCTCCGGCCGGGCCCGGGGCTCGGCGGCTGGGGCCTTCTCTGTCCTGCCGGGTTGGGGTAGTGGTGGTGGGGGGCTGGCCCCCGGTGGTGCGGCGGGCTTTGCCGCTGGGATTGGGGGGGGTTCCCTGCCCACACGGCCTGGGGGCCCTGCTCCGGCCGGTCCTGACTTGGGTCGGGGACTGGGGCTCTGCGCCCTTTATCCTTCTCTTGTGGGCCCCTCTTGCCTGGGGGGCGGGGGGGGTTCTTCTCTGCACTCTCCGTCTGGTGCCTTCCGGGTTGGGACAAGCCGGGGTGGTTTGTCGGGACCTCCCCGGGTCTGGGGGGCCACCAGGTGCCGGAGTGGCAGCATCTGGCCCTGGTGGCCTTGGGCCCTGGGGTGGTACTGCAGGCCCCCCCACAACAGTTCCAACCACACCCAGTGGACAAACCCCACACACACACACACACACACACACACACACACACACACACACACACACACACACACACACACACACACACACACGAACATGTGTTTTTAATTTCTGTTGACGGATTCCTCTGCTCTGCGCTCATATGTTGACTCATTCGAAGTGTTAGTTCATCCTCCTCCTTGAAGCCATATACCGGCCTGGCCCCGAGGCTCCGCCCTCACTTCATCCTCCTCTTTGAAGCCATATACCGGCCCGTCCCCGAGGCTCCGCCCTCACTTCATCCTCCTCCTTGAAGCCATATACCGGCCTGGCCCCGAGGCTCCGCCCTCACTTCATCCTCCTCTTTGAAGCCATATACCGGCCCGTCCCCGAGGCTCCGCCCTCACTTCATCCTCCTCTTTGAAGCCATATACCGGCCCGTCCCCGAGGCTCCGCCCTCACTTCATCCTCCTCTTTGAAGCCATATACCGGCCCGTCCCCCGAGGCTCCGCCCTCACTTCATCCTCCTCTTTGAAGCCATATACCGGCCCGTCCCCCGAGGCTCCGCCCTCACTTCACCTTCCTCCTTGAAGCCGTATCTCGGCCCGTCCCTGAGGCTCCGTCCTCACTTCATCCTCCGCCTTGTAGCCGTATCCCAGTCCAGCCTTGTGGCTCCACCCTCCCCTCGTACACCCTGAATCTATAGTCCCGGCCTTCATTTAGGCCCCGCTCTCACCTCATACTCCTCCTTGAAGCCATAGCCCTCGGCGACCTTCATCTGCGTGATGTGTTGCAGCAGGTCGGCCACTCGGACTGCCGGGTGCAGTTGACCCGTCTGGTACGGAACTGGATCCCGGTCCCGGTCCGAGTCTCGCTGCTTGTAGAGGGACTGAACCAGACTGCTGGACTCACTGGACCCGGACTCATCTGGAGAGAGACCAGGACCACAGTGAGACCAGGACCAGCTAGACCAGGACCACAGAGACCCTAACCCTGTGCCTGATCCACAGTGACCGATAAAGACCAATATAAACATTGAAACTCGACTCAGTTGACATGTCAGTGGTGAAGTGGGGCGTGTCAGTGGTGAAGTGGTGAAATTGGGCTTATCAATGGTGAAGTGGGGCGTGTCAGTGGTGAAGTTGTGAAGGGGGGCCTGTCAGTGGTGAAGTGGTGAAGGAGGGCATGCCAGTGATGAAGTGGTGAAATTGGGCTTATCAATGGTAAGGTGGGGCATGTCAGTGGTGAAGTGGTGAAGGAGGGCATGCCAGTGATGAAGTGGTGAAGGGGGGCATGCCAGTGGTGAAGTGGGGCATGTCAGTGGTGAAGTGGTGAAATTGGGCTTATCAATGGTAAGGTGGGGCATGTCAGTGGTGAAGTGGTGAAATTGGGCTTATCAATGGTAAGGTGGGGCATGTCAGTGGTGAAGTGGTGAAGGAGGGCATGCCAGTGATGAAGTGGTGAAGGGGGGCATGCCAGTGGTGAAGTGGGGCATGTCAGTGGTGAAGTGGTGAAATTGGGCTTATCAATGGTGAGGTGGGGCATGTCAGTGGTGAAGTGGTGAAGGAGGGCATGCCAGTGATGAAGTGGGGCATGTCAGTGGTGAAGTGGTGAAGGGGGGCATGCCAGTGATGAAATGGGGCATGTCAGTGGTGAAGTGGTGAAGGGGGGCATGCCAGTGGTGAAGTGGGGCCTGTCAGTGGTGAAGTGGTGAAGGGGGGCATGCCAGTGGTGAAGTGGTGAAGTGGGGCATGTCAGTGGTGAAGTGGTGAAGGGGGGTATGCCAGTGATGAAGTGGGGCATGTCAGTGGTGAAGTGGTGAAGTGGGGCGTGTCAGTGGTGAAGTGGGGCGTGTCAGTGGTGAGGTGGGACGTGTCAGTGGTGAAGTGGGGCGTGTCAGTGGTGAAGTGGGGCGTGTCAGTGGTGAAGTGGGGTGTGTCAGTGGTGAAGTGGGACGTGTCAGTGGTGAAGTGGGGCATTTCAGTGGTGAAGTGGGGCATGTCAGTGGTGAAGTGGTGAAGTGGGGCGTGTCAGTGGTGAAGTGGGGCGTGTCAGTGGTGAAGTGGTGAAGGGGGGCATGCCAGTGATGAAGTGGGGCATGTCAGTGGTGAAGTGGTGAAGTGGGGCGTGTCAGTGGCGAAGTGGGACGTGTCAGTGGTGAAGTGGGGCGTGTCAGTGGTGAAGTGGGGCGTGTCAGTGGTGAGGTGGGGCGTGTCAGTGGTGAAGTGGGGCGTGTCAGTGGTGAAGTGGGGCGTGTCAGTGGTGAAGTGGGGCATGTCAGTGGTGAAGTGGTGAAGGGGGGCGTGTCAGTGGTGAAGTGGTGAAGGGGGGCATGCCAGTGATGAAGTGGGGCGTGTCAGTGGTGAAGTGGGACGTGTCAGTGGTGAAGTGGGGCGTGTCAGTGGTGAAGTGGGGCGTGTCAGTGGTGAAGTGGGGCATGTCAGTGGTGAAGTGGGACGTGTCAGTGGTGAAGTGGGGCGTGTCAGTGGTGAAGTGGGACGTGTCAGTGGTGAAGTGGGGCGTGTCAGTGGTGAAGTGGGGCGTGTCAGTGGTGAAGTGGGACGTGTCAGTGGTGAAGTGGGACGATTCAGTGGTGAAGTGGGACGATTCAGTGGTGAAGTGGGGCGTGTCAGTGGTGAAGTGGGACGTGTCAGTGGTGAAGTGGGACGATTCAGTGGTGAAGTGGGGCGTGTCAGTGGTGAAGTGGGGCGTATCAGTGGTGAGTTGGGACGTGTCAGTAGTGAAGTGGGGCGTGTCAGTGGTGAAGTGGGGCGTGTCAGTGGTGATATCAAAAACGGATGTAGATGAGAAGTCTGTGTCTCAGTCTCCTCTGTGGGGGGACCCACGGGTGGTAGGCACTGCCACGACACGACATGATATTACAACTTGTGACATCAAATGAAATGACAACACATGAAATGACAACACATGAAATGACAACACATCACACCACATGACATGACAGCAATGCAGGACATCACAATGACATTGCAACGTGTGACATCACATTGCAACGTGTGACAGGACATCACATGACTTGACATCACATCACATGACAATGAGTGATATGGTATCACATGACATGTCATAACGTGTGACGTGACATAATGTGACATTACATTATATCGCAAAGCATGACATCACATGACGTGACATTGCAACACATCGCATGGCATGACAACACATCACATCGCAATGTGTGTCATGACATCACATCCCATTGCAATGCGTGACATCACACCACAATACATGACATCAAATTGCAACTCAACGCGTGACATCACATCAAATGATATGATATTGCAATGTGTGACATCACATGACAAATCACGTGACTGAACAGGTGATGTGATTGGTTCTTTGTCCCTTTGCTCTGAGACCAGAATCTGGCATTCTGGTTCCGGTCTTACAGGCACAGTGAGGACCAACAAGATGGCTTTGGTCCTGACCGGTGACCCTGAAGAGGTCTGGCCCAGGACCCGGGCCAGGACGCAAATGTGATCCTGGTCAGAGACTCGGCGGTCTGACTTTCCACTACGCTCTCTACACTACACTCTCTTCCTATTGGCTGATTGACAAATCAAAAACTCTCAAACAGCCCAGCCAGTCATGGCCATGTGATGAGGTGGTGGCTCATGATTGGACAATTGACACATCCACAGTGACTAAGACAGCAACCAATCGGCAGAACGCAACAAAGGCTCTCTGCCCGATTGGTTCAGAAGGAGTCACAATATCACAGAGGGTGGGATTAAAAGTGATGATTTCACAGCGGTGTGGACGTGATTTGATGCGCTGTGGTGACGACACCCAAAGCCCATTACATAGGCCCCGCCCCTTTAAATGGACAAACTTACCATTAATGGGCACTTTAAGGGGAGAAAGAGGAAGAGGAGGAGGAGAAGAAGAGACACGACATCAGCAACACGTTTAAATTCATTTGAAGCTTGTCTACTGCTGGTCTACTGCTTGTCTACTAGTCTACTACTGGTCTACTGCTGGTCTACTGCTTGTCTACTAGTCTACTACTGGTCTACGGCTGGTCTACTGCTGGTCTACTGCTGGTCTACTGCTTGTCTACTAGTCTACTACTGGTCAACTGCTGGTCTACTGCTTGTCTACTAGTCTACTACTGGTCTACGGTTGGTCTACTACTGGTCTACTGCTGGTCTACTGCTTGTCTACTAGTCTACTACTGGTCTACTGCTGGTCTACTGCTTGTCTACTAGTCTACAACTGGTCTACGGTTGGTCTACTACTGGTCTACTGCTGGTCTACTGCTTGTCTACTAGTCTACTACTGGTCAACTGCTGGTCTACTGCTTGTCTACTAGTCTACTACTGGTCTACGGCTGGTCTACTGCTTGTCTACTAGTCTAATACTGGTCTACGGTTGGTCTACTACTGGTCTACTGCTGGTCTACTGCTTGTCTACTAGTCTACTACTGGTCTACTGCTGGTCTACTGCTTGTCTACTATACTACTGGTCTACGGTTGGTCTACTACTGGTCTACTGCTGGTCTACTGCTTGTCTACTAGTCTACTACTGGTCTACTGCTGGTCCACTGCTTGTCTACTAGTCTACTACTGGTCTACTGCTGGTCTACGGCTGGTCTACTGCTTGTCTACTAGTCTACTACTGGTCTACGGTTGGTCTACTACTGGTCTACTGCTGTCTACTGCTTGTTGACTAGTCTACTACTGGTCTACTACTGGTCTACTGCTGGTCTACTGCTTGTCTACTAGTCTACTACTGGTCTACTGCTGGTCTACGGCTGGTCTACTGCTGGTCTACTAGTCTACTACTGGTCTACTGCTGGTCTACTGCTTGTCTACTAGTCTACTACTGGTCTACTGCTGGTCTACTGTTGGTCTACTGCTGGTCTACTGCTGGTCTACTGCTTGTCTACTAGTCTACTACTGGTCTACTGCTGGTCTAAAACTGGTCTACTGCTGGTCTACTGTTGGTCTACTGCTGGTCTACTACTGGTCTACTAGTCTACTACTGGTCTACTGCTGGTCTACTACTGGTCTACTGCTGTCTACTGCTGGTCTACTGTTGGTCTACTACTGGTCTACTGCTGGTCTACTGCTGGTCTACTACTGGTCTACTGCTGTCTACTGCTGGTCTACTACTGGTCTACTGCTGGTCTACTGTTGGTCTACTACTGGTCTACTGCTGGTCTACTGCTGGTCTACTACTGGTCTACTGCTGGTCTACTGTTGGTCTACTACTGGTCTACTGCTGGTCTACTGATAGCATACAGCTAGTATCAACCGTATCAACTGTTTAAAACTGGCAGCAACAACTGACCTGCTTGCTACCTAAATTTGGGCTTTCACCTCTGACCTCACGGACTTCTGACCTCACGGACTTCTGACCTCACTAACTTGGGACCTCACTCATCTCTGACCTCAATAACTTCTGAACTCACTAACTTCTAACCTGACTAACCTGCTGGCCTGAGGAGAGAGGAAACAGTGTTGGATTTTCTCAGATGAGCAGTGGAGTTCGTGCTTCGCAAGACCTTACGTGAAGGATATTTTGCTCTTATTTCCTGTTTTTTTGCCAAGGAAATAAAAGAAGAGGACCATAATATTGTTTCATTGCAGAAACAGCCAGTAATTGTTTAAACAAAAAAAGATTGATTTACATGCCAGTGACGCTTGTGAAGTTTGTTTTAAAGTCTTTTGTTTTTTTATGATATAAAAACATCACAGTGACAGTGGTCTACTGTGACATCATGGTGGGAGTGGTCTTCTAGCTGTGACATCATGATGGGAGTGGTCTGCTGTGACAACACAGTGGGTGATGAGTTGTTTCAGCGTATAACCAGATGCCTCCTGCTGCGCGAGGGTTTCTGTGTCAACGTGTCTTCAGATGAGAATATCTTGTAATTCTTATGACTGCAAATCAACTGAAGCGCTGAGGATTGTTTTGGAAGACCATCCCTGCCCCCCTGGGCGTGTTGTGTCCATGCAGAGGTCAGAGGTCACAGACAGACGTGACGTCAACACCACACACAGGAAGATTGTGGATGCGAATGAGTGGAGCTGTCCATCCTCCAAAAACTATGTATGTCAAAAAAATACTAGACAGATGTGAAACAGGAAGAGAAACAAAATATAAACAAATAGGCAGAGAATTAAAAAAAAAATTATATAACTATTTTTAAATAAAAATTCATCAATGAAATCAAAGAAAAGCAGCTAAAGGAGAAGCAAACAGGGATGGATGGAAGGCAGAATATCTACACCTGTCTGCCTGTCATTTCCTGCCTCACTGTTTACTTCCTGTCTGCAACCTCCTGCCTCACTGTTTACTTCCTGTCTGCAACCTCCTGCCTCACTGTTTACTTCCTGTCTGCAACCTCCTGCCTCACTGTTTACTTCCTGTCTGCAACCTCCTGCCTCACTGTTTACTTCCTGTCTGCAACCTCCTGTCTCACTGTTTACTTCCTGTCTGCAACCTCCTGTCTCCCACTACTGTAAGAGTTACTGTCACTTGCAGTGGAAACAAACAGGAAAGTCTCACCCAGAATGGCGGTTGGAACGAAAGGATCTGTCATCAGGAGGTGAGCATCAGGCAGCAGGATGAGGAAGGGAAGAGGAGCAGGAGGAAAAGGAGGAGGAGAAAGAAAAGGAGGAGGAAAGAAAGAGGCGCAGGAGGAAAAGAAGGAGGGGAAAAATAGGAGGAGGAATATAGTAATTTCTATTAGTCAGTAGATTGCATGGTGATTCTTTTTACACTTACTCCATTGACCTGATTCTGTTGAACCTGAGTTAGAGGTGGAAGATGCTCTATAATCTGGATTAGAGGAGGAAGATGATCTATTAGTTGGAATAGAGCAGGGTGCTCTATAATCTGATGTTAGACAGGGGAGATGTTCTATAATATGTTGTTAGAAGAGGAATATGTTCTATAATATGTTGTTAGAGGAGGAAGATGCTCTATAATCTGATGTTAGAGGAGGAAGATGCTCTATAATCTGATGTTAGATGAGGAAGGTGCTCTATAATCTGATGTTAGAGGAGGAAGATGCTCTATAATCTGATGTTAGATGAGGAAGGTGCTCTATAATCTGATGTTAGAGTAGGAAGATGCTCTATAATCTGATGTTAGAGGAGGAAGATGCTCTATAATCTGATGTTAGAAGAGGAATATGTTCTATAATATGTTGTTAGAGGAGGAAGATGCTCTATAATCTGATGTTAGAGGAGGAAGATGCTCTATAATCTGATGTTAGATGAGGAAGATGCTCTATAATCTGATGTTAGATGAGGAAGATGCTCTATAATCTGATGTTAGAGGAGGAAGATGCTCTATAATCTGATGTTAGACAGGGGAGATGTTCTATAATATGTTGTTAGAAGAGGAATATGTTCTATAATATGTTGTTAGAGGAGGAAGATGCTCTATAATCTGATGTTAGAGGAGGAAGATGCACTATAATCTGATGTTAGAGGAGGAAGATGCTCTATAATCTGATGTTAGAAGAGGAATATGTTCTATAATATGTTGTTAGAGGAGGAAGACGCTCTATAATCTGATGTTAGAGGAGGAAGATGCTCTATAATCTCATGTTACCTTGGTAGTATGAGTTGGGGAGAGACGTGCTGATGGTTTTAGTCTTCAAGGTGAACATGGATGGAGAGGACACTGTAACACAACAAACACACACACACACACACACACACACACACACACACACACACACACACACACACACACACACACACACACACACACACACACACACACACACACACACACACACACACACACACACACACACACACACACACACACTCAGTAATTTTTAGGAGCTTTTAAGAGAGGAAATCAACAAATCCAAATGAGCGATGGAAAAGAAAGATTCCCTCAAACAGGAAGAAACCTAGAGTCAGAAGAGGAGGAGGAACCTGCAGAGTCAGACTGAGGAGGAGGAACATACAAAACCAGACTCAGGGGGCATCCTGCTGGCTGGTCGGGGTGAGGGGAGTGGCTTAGGAAGGGTAGGGATAAAGATTTAAGACTATAAAGTTACTATAAACTATTGATAATAGAGTTACAATAGGCTGGGTTTTTTTTGTACTCACTGTGCCCGTTGAGCGAGAGAGTATGTGTGTGTGTGTCCACCACGGTTGTGTGTTGCGAGCTGTTGACCATCACAGTCATTTCCTGTCTGCAGCTCAGACTTTCTTTTCTCTTCTTCACCAACTTCCTGCAAACAGACACAATTTGACTATTACACAATCACAAACACACACCGGCTGAGTGGGTGGGGGACAGTGGGGCTCCTGGTTTGGATGGACAGCTGACTGAGGGTGACCCCCCAGGGCCATTAATGTGGGAGATGGTCTGGTAGGGTGTGTGTGTGTGTGTGTGTGTACCGTTTGTTGATCAGCAGGATGACTCCGAGGAAGATGATGATGAAGATCAGTCCTCCAGCGATGGAACCAGCGATCTTCACCGTGTGGTCCGACTGATTCTCGGTCTCTGGTTCTGGTTTCCTGGTGGCTGCACCTGGAGAGACACAGATATGGTTCTGGAAGTTCTGGGAGGTTCTGGAAGTTCTGGGAGGTTCTGAAGGTTTGAGTAGTTCTGGGAGGTTCTGGAGGTATTTGGAGGTCCCGATTGGTCTTGAACTCCTCCACCCTGATGGTCCATGTGACGTAGATATCTCCCTCCACCCTGATCGTCCATGAGCCGTAGACATTCTCATTCATTCTGATGGTCCATGTGACGTAGATATCCCCCTCCACCCTGATGGACCATGTGACGTAGATATCCCCCTCCACCCTGATGGACCATGTGACGTAGATATCCTATCCTACCTGCCCTACCTGTCTCAACTGGTGTGCCTTAAATGTCAATCCTGGAGCCATTATTATTTTCCCTTGACAGTGATGACCCCACGTCCGCCTGCCCAGATAGCTCTATGCAAACGTATGCAGATGACATAGTCCCATATGTTCATGGCAGCGGTGCTTCCAAAGTGGCTGGAAAGTTCACTCAAGGCATGGCTCACATCACTGCATGGCTAAAGCACTCCTGCCTACAGTTAAATATGTGACAAGTTAAAAAGCAATGCACTAATAGTTTAGATTATAATACCTGTTAAATGTTAAAAGACAGTTAAAAATGTTAGAACCGTGTTAAAGAGATATGATTTACTCCATTCTTCATTATTAAAAAACTGAGGTTGAATGATGTTTTTCTGTGATCCACTGAATGCTCTGAGTTAGACTATCTGGGATCAATTGGTTTTGTCTCCGCCCACATCTCAGGAGGACCTGCACTGTTTTCTCATTCCACTTAATGCTCTTGATGAGGAAACAGACACGAATCACTTGTGTAATTATTTCTCCTCATTTCAGGTATGTTTATAGTCACAAACACAGCTCACATGTATGAAATAAGTTACTAGGAGGTAAAGAGTTTCATGAACTGCAGTTTTGATATTTCAGTAAGTAAAGTCACGTTTTATGAACAGTAGGCGTACGAGCAGACGAGCCTGTGCTCCGTGCAGCGTGTTCTGTTAGCTTCTGTTGTGTATGTGCAAAAGGTGTTTACAATGTGTTTGACTGTCCTATGGAGTCTGATTTATGCACTTTGGGTAGCTCAATATAAGTTAAAGACTTGTGTATTTGTTGTATTTATGAAATTTCAGTTTTGCCAATTGATTATCTCAATACAAGTTTAAGACTTAAATTGTAGATATCTGATGCTTGAAAGAAATTAGGGAGGAAATGATTAATTGCCGTTAAATACTGGTTTTCATTGTTTAAATGAAATATGTGTATCCTCTCTCCACCTCTATTCGTTTTGGTGTAAGAAAGTGATGTAAATGTGTACTTTTGTACATTGTTATATTTTTGCAAACATGTATTTTCATTGTACTGAATGCTCTTGATGAGGAAACAGATGTAAATCGCTTGTGTGGTTATTTCTCCTCATTTCAGGGCTGTAACAAAAGCATCAAAAACAATGTCAACATTTTTCAGAAAACCTCACACAAGTGGCATTAATGAGCCTGATGTTCTTGTGCAGTCTGTAACGCAATATAAGTATCTTGGTGTTATTCTGTACTTAAAACTGTCTTTCAAGCCGCATGTCAAAATGATCAGTAATCGTATCAAGTTCCCCCTCAGCAACTTCAGACACATTGTCAATACAAGCAGCTGAAATGTCCATGGATTCAATGACCTTCTCACATCCAGCCCACTGTTGAACTGTCTGCTCACATGCTAATGGCACAATTCTCCAACTCATCCAGTCCCTGTACAAACTCTGGACTGCAAACCACTCTCATCTCATCACGGCCAGATTACAAGAGCATCATTCAGCAATAGGGCCGACTGAGGAGAGCCTCCATGGCCCTCTGAACACTCACCATTTAATTAAGCTCAGGACTGCTGAGGCCAGAGGCCACGCTGGTTTCCTCTAATCCAGATTAATTTCAGGATTAACTCTGGTTTTCACTAATGCAGGTAACTTCAGGATTAACTCTGGTTTTCACTTATTAAGGTAACTTCAGGAATAACTCTGTTTTTCTCTAATCCAGGTAACTTCAGGATTAACTCTAGTTTTCTCTTATTAAGGTAACTTCAGGAATAACTCTGTTTTTCTCTAATCCAGGTAACTTCAGGAATAACTCTGTTTTTTTCTAATCAGGTAACTTCAGGATTAACTCTGGTTTTCCCTAATCCAGATTAACTTCAAGATAAACTCTGGTTTCCTTTTATCCAGATTGACTTCAGGAATAACTCTGGTTTTCTCTTATCCAGGTAACTTCAGGATTAACTCTGGTTTTCTCTTATGGAGGTAACGTCAGGATTACCTCTGATTTTCTCTAATCCAGATAATTTCAGGATTAACTCTGCTTTTCTCAAATCCAGGTAACGTCAGGATTAAGTCTGGTTTTCTCTAATCCAGATTAACTTCAGGATTAACTCTAGTTTTCTCTTATTAAGGTAACTTCAGGATTAAATCTGGTTTTCTCTTATGGTCATAACTTCAAGATTAACTCTGGTTTTCTCTTATGGAGGTAACTTCAGGATTAACTCTGGTTTTCTCTAATCCAGGTAACTTCAGGATTAACTCTGGTTTTCTCACATGGAGGTAACTTCAGGAGTAACTCTGGTTTTTTCTAATCCAGGTAACTTCAGGATTAACTCTGGTTTTCTCTTATTAAGGTAACCTCAGGATTAAATCTGATTTTCTCTCATCCACGTAACTTCAGGATTAACCCTGGTTTTCTCTAATCCAGGTAACTTCAGGATTAACTCTGGTTTTCTCTTATGGAGGTAACGTCAGGATTACCTCTGATATTCTCTAATCCAGGTAATTTCAGGATTAACCCTGGTTTTCTCTAATCCAAGTAATTTCAGGATTAACT
>NC_137668.1:5575590-5585590 GCF_963422515.1 Blennius ocellaris
AAGTTTCAGCACATTTGAACAAACTTGTTAGCATGCGAATGGGAAAAAATCCTGAACTTGCTGCCAATTAAGTCCTGTGGAGGGAGAACCGTGTCTCTCTGAGATAAAAGTGTCCCCTTGTGAGAAGCATAAGGCCTGTAGCTACGTTTTGATGTATAATATGTTGAGAAAGACATAGAAATGTGGCCGTGGCGACAAGAGAGAGACGTTTTTTTGGGTAATCACTGAAGAAAGTTGAACATTTCCCCATCCGTTAACATGGGGAAAGCAGTTGCACAAAAGTTGAAATATTTTTTAAAGTTTAAAAGATTTCAACTAGTCAAATCAAAGGAGCAATGTCCTAATGAAGCTGCACAGTTTGATATGTGAATGGTCAAAATCGGTTGAAGATTGGAGAATGAGGAATGCGTTAAAATAATTTTGAAAAGTTGAAACATTTTAAAAAGTTTAGAAGATTTCTTGAATTTCAAAGAAGATTTCCAAAAAGTTTAAAAAGGTGAATGGTTTAAAAGTGGAATGGTTTAAATTGGTTAAGGTTTGAAGGAGTTATATGCTGAAGAAAGTTGAACATTTCCCCATCCACTTCAATGTTGATATTCATTTTTAAAAAGTTTAAATATTTTAAAAAGTTTAAAAGATTTTTAAAAAATGTTAAAGATGTTTTCAAATAAGTTTACATAGTCGAATTGTTTAAATTGGTTAAGGTTTGACGGAGTTACATGCTGAAAAAATCAGCATGTCCCCATCCGTTAACATGGGGAAAGAAGTTGCACCAAAGTTGAAATATTTCCAAAAGTTGAAAATATTTCAACGAGCTAATACATAGCTACATTGTCCTCAAAGAGCTACACAGTTTGATATGAGAATTGTCAAAATCGGTTGAAGATTGGAGTTGAAAGTCATTGAAAATGTAATGAACTGTTAGAATAATATCTAGTTTTAATGCATTTACAAATGAAAATGCAAGTGCGAATGCTTCAAGCAAACTGTAATGCATTTTCCTGTTTAAATAAAGTTTCAAATGTTGACAGATGTGATTTTGTTTATAGTGCTTTATAGCTGTTTCAGCAGCCCAAAGTGCCTTTACAGTGGTTTTAAAGAAGTTTGATGGATTCAGCTGCTCAACAGTTCCCTCTATTGTTTTTGGGTTCACTGTATTAAACTCTAACATTGTAGATCCCTCAGTGGTTGAACCTGCTCAAGCTTTTCATTATTTTGCTGGTTTGTTCTGATGTTTGACCTTATTGATTGCATTTTTCATTGAAATATACAGCAAATTCAATGCATTTTCTAGTTGAAAATAATTGCAGGGCTGATTTGGAGGAGTTGTGAGCTTTTCAATTACAGAAAAGAATGTGCGAGAGCTGTTGACGTTGAGCACAGAGTCAATACATCAAAACATCCTGTTGTCCAATCAGAGCAGAGTCAATACATCAACACATAAACCTGTTACCACATCAAAACTTGACAGAATGACAGAGTTCCAGAGTGACAGAATAACAAAATGAGCAAGACATAGAGTGACACAGTGAGTGTGATAGAAAAACAAAGTGAGAGAGACAGAGAGACAGTGAGAGAGTGACAAAGTGAGAAAGACAGAGTGACACAGTGAGGGAGTGACAGAGAGTGGCACAATGAGAGCATGATAGCGTTCCAGAGTGGCAAAGTAAGAGAGTGACAGAATAACAAAATGAGCAAGACATAGAGTGACACAGTGAGTGTGATAGAAAAACAAAGTGAGAGAGACAGAGAGACAGTGAGAGAGTGACACAGTGAGAGTGACAGAATAACAAAATGAGCAAGACAGAGTGACACAGTGAGAGAATGACAGTCAGATAGTGACAGGATAACAAAGTGAGAGAGACAGTGACAGAGTTAGAGAGTGTTCGAGTCACAGAGTGACAATCTCAGTGAGTGACAGTAAGAGTGACAAAGTAAGAAAGTGACAGTTAAAGAGTGACAAAGTAAGAAAGTGACAGTAAGAGTGACAAAGTGATATAGTTAGAGTGACAGAGCAGAGAGGAAAGGCAGATAGAGTGACAGAGTGAGAGAGTGACAGAATGAAGACTGACCAATACAGAAGGGTGCTGGCGCCCTCAGCTGGCCGGTTGGCAGCTCTGCAGTGAAGTAGTAGTGAGCGTTGAGGACAGACGCATTCTGGAAGTGGACCGGAACTGGGTAACAGCGGAGGATCTCTGCAGTGACACTCCTCTGCCTACGGGGGCGCTCCTCCTCCACCACCACCTGGTACTTACTGCAGCACAGCAGCACACCAGTCACTCCTCCCCCTCACTCACCTGTTCTTCTTCTCTCCTCACAGTGTCGCTGCACGCCTGTGTCTGACAGTAATCTGATTACAGCAGCCTGTCGCCTGCAGCAACATCTTTTGTGATGCCATGCAAGGTTCTTTGTGTGTGTGTGTGTGTGTGTGTGTGTGCGTGTGTGTGTGTGTGTGTGTGCGTGTGTGTGTGTGCGTGCGTGTGTGTGCCAGGAGGCCAACAAACAATCTGGAGAAGCAAAAGCTTTTTTAAATTTGAACAGCGAGTATTAGGTCAATTTACACACCACATCTCTCTGTCTCTCTCTCTCACACACACACACACACACACACACACACACACACACACACACACACACACACACACACACACACACACACACACACACACACACACACACACACACACACACACACACACGGCTCCACACGTAAACAGAGCCACGGCGAGCTGGACCTGACCAAACTCCCTGAGATCTTGGTGGTGACCTGCGTGATGACGGGCAGCCCAAAGCCTCTGGCCGTGGACGCTCTGATGGTGAAGGAGTAGGTGGAGCCTGGAGACAGGCCAGCGAACACCTGGCTTGTCTCATTGGCCGCTTTCAACACCTTCCTGCACAGCCATTCCTGACATGTTCCTCAGATGTGCCTCTGTGTGGTTCTTTAGATATTCCTGATTAGCATTCGTCAGATGTTCCTCAGCCATTCCTCTGACTTTTCTTAGACCTTCCTCTGCCTTTCGTCAGATGTTCCTCAGCCGTTCCCCAGCCATTCCTCAGTCGATCAGTCGGTGGTCCAGTGTGACCAGTACCCTCAGCTTTCTGCAGGAACAACCGGTGTGGTCCTCACCAGATGTTAGAAAAGCTCCAAATGTTCTTCTGCTCATTGCAGGTTGTAACCAGGTTCCTTCGTTTCCTGCTCTCTCTCTCTCTCTCTCTCTCTCTCTCACACTCACTCACTCACTCACTCACTCACTCACTCATGCGCCCTTAGGCTCAATATCCACGGGAACGGTCGTCAAGTCACCAGCTGAGTGTCGATGTAACAAATGGTGGATTTGGTTAATTAACAATCAGCAGGCAGAGCCAATCAGAGTGCCTCTAGCACAGAGGATTATCAGGGGATTAGCAGCTGATGTGTCAATCACACACACACACATACATGCACACGCACGCACACGCACGCACACATACACACACACACACACACACACACACACACACACACACACACACACACACACACACACACACACACACACACACCACACACACACACACACACACATCCCAGCGTGTGTGTAGTTTAACGGTCTGATGGCTGCAGTTATTGTGTTTAATGTTTAACGCAGTGAGAAGTCAGAGCTTCTGAATATTTCATTCATATTTTAAAAAAAACGGTGTGTGTGTGTGTGTGTGTGTGTGTGTGTGTGTGTGTGTGTGTGTGTGTGTGTGTGTGTGTGTGTGTGTGTGTGTGTGTCACCTGACGGGGGCTCCACGGCTCTGAGCGGGTCTCAGCAGCACGGTGACAGTGGAGTCGGTCTGATTCAGTGGAGACTCCTGATCGTAGGTAGGCATGAGAGGAGCTGAGGACACACACACTTTAGCTGATGATACTGTACTCGCCTGAATATAAGAAGGATTTCATACTGCCTGAAGAGGGTGGTCTGGGGGTTGGTGGTGTCGAGGGTGTTGGTCTGGGGAGGTCTGTGCTACCCCACCCTAGGCACCGCCCCACTGGTCCCTATTGTTGAGTAAGGTAAGGTGAGGCAAGGTGAGGGGGGGCTTGAGAGGGAGGTCGGGTCCCCCCGTTGCTAGGACCATGACCCAGCTGGACCCCCTTGCGCTGCCCCACCCCACCACAAAGCTCCCCGCCTGCGGCCCGGGGACCACGGGGACCAACACCAACCCCGACAAGGCACCGCAAGAGGAGCCGGGCAGTAAGCTCCCCCACCCAGAGCAGAGTCTGAGACCCGCAGGGCCCAGTATGAGCCTGGCTGGAAGCCAGTGGTCAGGGAACACCGACCCCCCAAACACCCACACACACTTACCCAAGGCAACAGACAAATATATTTATATGCAGACCATTATACTTTATGGAGGTACATGGCTTATAATCTTTCAACTAGCTGTTTGACGGCTCCACACGTAAACAGAGCCACGGCGAGCTGGACCTGACCACAATACCTGAGATCTTGGTGGTGACCTGCGTGATGACGGGCAGCCCAAAGCCTCTGGCCGTGGACGCTCTGATGGTGAAGGAGTAGGTGGAGCCTGGAGACAGGCCAGCGAACACCTGGCTTGTCTCATTGGCCGCTTTCAACACCTTCCCGCTCTGATTGGAAAGATCCAAGTCAGTGTCGAAGGAGCTCAGCGCTTTGTAGGAGATCTGCCAGAACAAGCATGTGGTCACAAGGAATTCTTGGTAATAGAGGTTTATACTGCTAATACATATATACATTTACAAAATAAAGTGCCCATGACACTAGAGATGGCAAGTAGCGAAGTACAAATACTTTGTCGCTGTACTTAAGTAGATTTTAGTATGTGTTGTGTAGGTAAACCTACACAACACATACTAGACCCCCCAGATAAGTAACATATGAGTTACTTATCTGAGGGAATTGTGTCTTTAATGTGAAGGGTTTTTCATTGAGCTTCACTGAATGCACAGTGTGCAACTTTTTCTTTTTTCCATTTTTTATTTATTTAGCAGGGACATTTCACAGTGTTTATTGTACCAGATAATGGCAAGAGACGCTTAGTTATTTTCATCTGTAGTCCCTGGGTGTGTCACTCACAATAACACACCTGTACAGTGTTAAACAATTGTTGCCTGATGTGCTATTAAAAGGGTTGATTAAGAGTTGGGCCTGGCATGATTTGTGACACCATAGTTTAGTGTGATGTGTTAACCTTAAGTGCACAATACAAATGTCAAAAGGACTATATAGTGAAGTACATTAGGACACTAGGCAGGTAGTGTTTGTTCAAATAATAACATTGTTAAAGTAGATTCCATATAAATAATCCTGTTGTGGCGGTTGCTAGGATCCAGGCCTCTCACCCAAAGGAACTATGGGTAAAGGGGCGGGGTTTGAGCTCTCCCGCGCCCGGGCTTTTGTGGGCTGTTGCAGTCCAGTTCTGTGTTCGCTGAAATAAAGACGTGTTCCAAGATTCAGCTCTGCCTCATCCTTCGTCCTGCCACACTGTGTTAAATATTTTTGCAGCCTGTGAATCGCGCAATAGAAATACTTTTTACTTTTAAAAGTACTTTTCTGTACATTTTAGAACCTGTATTTTTTACTTTCACTCAAGTAGTTTTTTTACACAGGCATTTTACTTTTACTCAAGTAAGGAATCTGGGTACTTTTGCCATCTCTGCATGACATCCAGGGCCGAATCGCAGAGGCAGCAGTCCGAGCAGAGTTGCCCAGACTTCCCTCGCCCCAAACACTTCCTCCAGCTCTTCAGGTGGCACCCCAAGGTGTTCCCAGGCCATAGAGAGACATAGTCCCTCCAGCGTGTCCTGGGTCTGCCCCGAGGCCTCCTACCAGAGGGACATGCCTGGAACACCTCCTTCAGGAGGCGTCCGGGGGGCGTCTGAAATAGGTGCCCGAGCCCCTCAGCTGGCTCCTCTGGATGAGGAGGAGCAGCGGCTCTACTCCGAGCTCCTCCCTGGTGACTGAGCTCCTCACCCTATCTCTAAGGGTGACTGAGCTCCTCCCCCTATCTCTAAGGGTGACTGCGCTCCTCACCCTATCTCTAAGGGTGACTGAGCTCCTCACCCTATCTCTAAGGGTGACTGCGCTCCTCACCCTATCTCTAAGGGTGACTGAGCTCCTCACCCTATCTCTAAGGGTACGCCCAGCCACCCTACGGAGGAAGCTCATTTCAACCGCTTGTATCCGGGATCTCGTTCTTTTGGTCATGACCTTCTGGACCATCCAGGAGTCCATCCAAACCTACAGGAGTCTATCCAGGACATCATCCAGGAGACTATTGAGGAGACCATCCAGGAGTCCATCCAAACCTCCAGGAGTCCATCCAGGAGACCATCCAAACCTTCAGGAGTCTATCCAGGAGACCATCCAGGAGATCATCCAAACCTCCAGAAGTCCATGCAGGATACCATGCAGGAAAACATCCAAACCTCCAGAAGTCCATTCAGTAGACCATCCAAACCTCCAGGACTCTATCCAGGAGACCATCCACGAGTCTACCAAACTGCCAGGAGACCATCCAAACTTCCAGGAGTCTATCCAGGAGATCACCCGGGGCACCATCCAGGATTACATCCTTGAGGCTATCCAGGAGACGATCCAGGAGTCCACCCAGGAGACCATCTAGGAGACCATCCAAACCTCCAGGAGTCTATCCAGGAGATCATCCAGGAGCCTACCGAGGAGACCATCCAGGAGTCCATCCAAGAGACCATCCAGGAGTCCGTCCAAACCTCCAGGAGTCCATCCGAGAGACCATCCAAATGTCCAAGAGCCCATCCAGGAGACTATCGAGGAGACCATCCAGGAGACCATCCAAACCTCCAGGAGTCCATCCAGGAGACCATCCAAACCTCCAGAAGTCCATCCAGGAGACCATCCAAACCTCCAGGAGTCCATCCAGGAGACCATCCAAACCTCCAGGACTCTATCCAGGAGCCCATCCAGGAGTCTACCAAACTGCCAGGAGACCATCCAGGAGACTATCCAAACCTCCAGGAGACCATCAAGGAAACCATCCAAACTTCCAGGAGTCTATCCAGGAGACCACCGAGGAGTCCATCCAAACTTCCAGGAGTCAATCCAGGAGACCATCAAGGAAACCATCCAAACTTCCAGGAGTCCATCCAGGAGACCATCCGGGGCACCATCCAGGAGGCTATCCAGGAGACGATCCAGAAGACCATCCAGGAGTCCTTCCAAAAGGCCATCCAGGAGTCCATCCAAACCTCCAGGAGTTCAACCAGGAGACCATCCAAACCTCCAGGAGTCCATCCAGGAAACCGTTAAGGAGTCCATCAAGGAGACCATACAAACCTCCAGGAGTCTATCCAGGAGACCATCCAAACCCCCAGGAGTCCGTGCAGGAGACCATCCAAACCTCCAGGATTCCATCCAGGAGACAATCCAAGAGACCATCCAAACCTCCAGGATTCCATCCAGGAGACAATCCAAGAGACCATCCAAACGTCCAGGAGTCCATCCAGGAAGTCTTCCACTGGTTCCAGACAGGAAGTCTTCCACCAGTACAAGACAGGAAGTCTTCCTCTGTTACAAGACAGGAAGTCTTCCCACGGTATCAGACAGGAAGTCTTCCTCTGGTACCAGACAGGAAGTTTTCCACAGCTCTGGTACTTTGCCTGATTGAAGACACCCGTTGAAGATCCACAGGATGGGGCTCTGCTATTGGAGCTGCAGTCTTAAGCTGCTGTTCCACCATGCAGTACATGGCAGAGTGGGAGGTTACAGTACGGCAAATGCACCCAGGACCAACTCTGTGGCGCGGTCCCACAACAGAAAGTATGGTAAAAATGTAGGCGGGGTTGTGAGCGACTGAGACACTCCAGTGAAGAACAGGGAAGCGGCCGTTGTCTGTCAAGTCGTTCTCTTGTGTCACAGGTTAAACTTTCTCAGTGTGAACAGCAGCATCCAGTTCCTGGTGAATTTTCCCCTCCTGTTTCTGAGAGGAGCGACACAACATTGATGTTGACCTCATCTGACCTCATCCACTGTCGTCTCCTGAGCTCCACCCTGACCTCATCTACTGTAGTCTCCTGAACTCCACCCTGACCTCATCTGATCTCATCCACTGTAGAGTCTCATACTCTTCTTCTTTAAAAAGTCTTCAGCTGTTGCTGAGCGGTGTCAATGTCT
This sequence comes from Blennius ocellaris, assembly GCF_963422515.1. NCBI lineage: Eukaryota > Metazoa > Chordata > Actinopteri > Blenniiformes > Blenniidae > Blennius > Blennius ocellaris. Next base: position 5,583,744 of record NC_137668.1, read on the forward strand.
GAAAATATTTCTCTTTTGCTTTGATGTGCATCCATCGGTGTGTTTTGATGCCTGGTTGGTGGCGAGGGTTCTCACTGTGACGGCACTTCCAAGATGGCGGTGGTTGATAAAGCTCGCTTGGCGGCGCTCAAGAATATTGCCGTAATTTCACTGGTCTTTTGTAGTTGTTTCTAGCCGATGACAGCAGCATGCCAGAAAGATTTAATTTTTTGAATACTTTTTCAAACATGTTTTAATGTCATGAGCTCTTGAAACTCTACTGTAACTACAGGAAGTTCTTTGAGGACCTGGAACAGACGACTCATCCCACACACCCAGGATCCTCAGCTGCTACATTCACACTTGAGCTGAGTGAACCGCAGTGCATGCTGGGATTTGTGGTGTACCTCGTAGAGGCGGATGAGGCCGTAGGTGTGCAGCGGTTCTCTCCAGCTCAGACTGATCTGCTGTTCGTAGCTCCTGCCCACGATGGAGTCCAGAGGCACGGCGCCAGGAACTGGAGGCAACAAGCACAAGCTGTTAACACCACATTACCAACATGTGAGCACACGCTGCCGGTGGGCGGGGCCTCGCACCATCCTCGTCGGTCAGGACCAGCAGCTGCTCGCTCTCCCTGCGGCCCTCTGGGTTGCTCAGGACGAGTTGCAGGCTGACATTGGTGAAAGGTGGGAGGTTTCTAACCGTGTGCTGCGGCACAGAGCTCAGCAGGTTGTACACCACTTCCTCCTTCACCGGCTCCCTGCAAGAAAAGCAAAGGGAACCAAATGACCACTGACACAACTCTTAGCCCCTCCCCTAATTGTAGCACCTCCCCTATTTTAGCCCCACCACGTCTCTTTCCTCTCCCTCTCACTTTACCTTAAAACTCCTACATGTTGTGATTTTCAGCCGCTGCAGACCAAAAGATAATCATGGCCAAATCTTTGGTTGCACAGTGAGATGGTTGGTGGACAGCTGATGTTGTGGTCATAGGCCTGCTCAATGTCAGACAGTGTCATAGCATTTGGGGGATCGTAGCGGCTGCGATCAGTTTGTTTGGTTTACATGGAGTGTTTTGTTGGAACATGAAAGACCACAGTAAGAAATGCTAATGTAACATGCTAGTAGATGCAGGTAATTACTTCAAGCTCCCTTTGCAAAATGACCATGACAAGATGTCTTCTCTCGCCGAGCCACGACCACGTCCACATTCTCTTCCTGCTCCTTTTCTGGGATTTCTCTCCAATTACATGAATGCCACAATGGTGAGGCTCAACTAAGTTGATGTTTCAGATGTGTCTAGTTGTGCAATCATGTCGACTCATGTCATCGTAGGCTGCAATTCCAATTGTTTTCATCATAAAATCTGCATACAGCAAACTTGTTTATTTAGTTTCCCGTCGTACACAGCTGTGAATTTATAAGATTGTTCAAATCGCACAGTCTGCAGGAGCATTTAGCCCCTCTTTGTTAGCCCTTCTACAACTTTCTTCTGGCTCCTCCCCTTGCTGAAAGACGGCCTCACCCCCATCTACCTTCTGGTGGCACCACCTCCAGTGTACCTGCTGGCCGCTCCTGCTGGTCCATAGTGGTACTGCAGGGTCAGGTTATAGCTGTGGCAGCGCGTCACGTTGTAGCCGAACGGCTCCCATCGAACTGTCACCTGTTTGGACTGAACATCAACCACTTCCAGACACCGAGGGCCATGCATCGGGTCTGACACACACACACACACACACACGCACACACACACACACACACACACACACACACACACACACACACACACACAATCTCACTTTCTATAAATGAACGATATCACTGCAACAAAATATCTTTAAGTTACACTCAGAAATATTCACACTACA
>NC_137668.1:5590590-5650590 GCF_963422515.1 Blennius ocellaris
CGGGTGCTCTACCGCTGCCCAGCGGCAGAACCCCGAAAGCCAGCTTTCAACTTCAACTTCCAGGATGAACTAACAGAGAGATATCCTGGTATGGTAATCTAGGTAAGAGATACCCTGGTATGTTAATCCAGGTAACAGATATCCTGGTATGTTAATCCAGGTAACAGATATCCTGGTATGTTAATCCAGGTAAAAGAGATATCCTGGGATGTTAATCCAGGTTACAGATATTCTGGTATGTTAATCCAGGTAACAGATATCTGGGTATGTTAATCCAGGAAATAGATATCCTGGTATGTTAATCCAGGTAACAGAGCTGTCCTGGTATGTTAACCAAGGTAACAGATATATCCTGGTATGTTAATCCAGGAAACAGAGATATCCTGGTATGTTAATCCAGGTAACAGATATCCTGGTATGTTAATCCAGGTAAAAGAGATATCCTGGGATGTTAATCCAGGTTACAGATATTCTGGTATGTTAATCCAGGTAACAGATATCTGGGTATGTTAATCCAGGAAATAGATATCCTGGTATGTTAATCCAGGTAACAGAGCTGTCCTGGTATGTTAACCAAGGTAACAGATATATCCTGGTATGTTAATCCAGGAAACAGAGATGTCCTGGTATGTTAATCCAGGTAACGGAGATATCCTGGTATGTTAATCCAGGTAATGGAGATGTCCTGGTATGTTAATCCAGGTAACAGAGATATCCTGCTATGTTAATGCAGGTAATGGAGATATCCTGCTATGTTAATCCAGGTAATGGAGATATCCTGGTATGTTAATCCGGGTAACAGAGATGTCCTGGTATGTTAATCCAGGCAATGGAGATATCCTGGTATGTTAATCCAGGTAATGGAGATATCCTGGTATGTTAATCCAGGTAACAGAGATATCCTGGTATGTTAATCCAGGTAATGGAGATATCCTGGTATGTTAATGCAGGTAATGGAGATATACTGGTATGTTAATCCAGGTAACAGAGATATCCTGGTATGTTAATGCAGGTAATGGAGATATCCTGGTATGTTAATGCAGGTAATGGAGATATCCTGGTATGTTAATCCAGGTAACAGAGATATCCTGGTATGTTAATGCAGGTAATGGAAATATCCTGCTATGTTAATCCAGGTAATGGAGATATCCTGCTATGTTAATGCAGGTAATGGAAATATCCTGCTATGTTAATCCAGGTAATGGAGATATCCTGGTATGTTAATGCAGGTAACAGAGATATCCTGGTATGTTAATGCAGGTAATGGAGATATCCTGCCATGTTAATGCAGGTAATGGAGATGTCCTGCCATGTTAATGCAGGTAATGGAGATATCCTGCTATGTTAATCCAGGAAATGGAAATATCCTGCTATGTTAATCCAGGTAATGGAGATATCCTGCTATGTTAATGCAGGTAACAGAGATATCCTGCTATGTTAATCCAGGTAATGGAGAAATCCTGCTATGTTAATCCAGGTAATGGAGATATCCTGCTATGTTAATCACGGTTCTTAGTAAAGGCTCCTGGTTGCTTGTGTGAGGCAGAACCGCTGCTGTTCCAATGAGTTCTCAGAGTTCCTGTGTTCGGGTTTGAGCAGAGGACCACTTGGTTCTGATGGAGGTTGTTCTGATCACATTGGTTGACTTTCAGACGAGTTTCTGAGCTGCCTCCTCGAGAACGAGGTCCTAAAGCTTGTATGATAGACACCACCATTCATTATTAATAACACAAACACACACACACACACACACACACACACACACACACACACACACACACACACACACACACACACACACACACACACACACACACACACACACACACACAAACAGGCTGCTTTATAATTTATTGGCAGTGAAATGAATAAATAAAAGTGAGTCGAAGACAGAGATGAGAGTTGGAGTGAACGACATGAAGCTGAGAGTGACGTGTGTGTGTGTGTGTGTGTGTGTGTGTGTGTGTGTGTGTGTGTGTGTGTGTGTGTGTGTGTGTGTGTGTTTGTAGCACACAGCCTCAGTGCTCGTTCAGTAAACCAGCCTCAGAAATCTCAGGTCAAGTCTCTGGAGGGTCACTGTGACAGCTGACCACTGACTGCCTTGACCACATGACAAATCAGGATGAGACATCTCTGTACAGTAGGAGGGTGTTGACAGGATGAGAAATCTCTGTACAGTAGGAGGGTGTTGACAGGATGAGAAATCAGTAGGAGGGTGTTGTCAGGATGAGAAATCAGTAGGAGGGTGTTGTCAGGATGAGAAATCAGTAGGAGGATGTTGTCAGGATGAGAAATCAGTAGGAGGATGTTGTCAGGATGAGAAATCAGTAGGAGGATGTTGTCAGGATGATAAATCAGTAGGAGGATGTTGACAGGATGATAAATCAGTAGGAGGATGTTGTCAGGATGAGAAATCAGTAGGAGGATGTTGACAGGATGAGAAATCAGTAGGAGGGTGTTGCGTCCCGGCGGACAGGAGGCGGCTCGAGCGCTGGCAGCGCTGCGTCAAGGCAGAAGGTCGGTGATCGACTACGCGATTGAGTTCCGCACTCTCTACGCAGACTGCGCCTGGAACGATGCGTCACTGCGGGACACCTTCCTCTACGGGCTGGCCAGCCCGGTTCGCGACCAGCTGTTCCTGGTGGATCTCCCCGATCACGTCTGACGGTCCGTGATCGCCCGAGGCAGACTGACCAGCGGGGAGGAGAAGCCAGGAACGCATGAGAGGATCATGCCCCTCTCCGCCCCGCCTCCCAGCAGGAGCGAGTTCCGAGTGCTGCACAACCTCCGGAGGAGTCGATGCAGTTTGGCCGCACCGGCATCTCCACGCAGGAGCGGCATCGGCGCCTGACCAGCGGCATGTGTTTGTACTGCGGTCAGCATGGGCACAGAGCTGCAGCGTGTCCTTTTAAAGAACAAGCTCCTTAACCCAAGCTCACCTGGGTTAAGGAGGGCCCCGGTGAGTCTTAAGAACTCCTTCACTGCACCTTTAAGAAGACTCACGCCGGCTCAACTGAGGTATGCCGACACCACGGTGGACATTGATGTTTTCATTGACTCCGGTGCAGATGAGAACTTTATGGACCTTAAGTGGGCTGAGAGACACAATATTCCCACTGAACTGTATCATTGGCCTTAAAGACTTTTGCTTTAGATGGACGTAAGATATTTTCCATTGATAAAGACTCTTTCTGTTCAGTTATTGTTTGGTCCCTCCCATGTTGAGGAGATTTCGTTTCATTTAGGTTTAAGTCCGTCCTACAGAGTTATCCTGGGCCTTCCTTGGTTACGTTTGCACAAGCCCCATATTGACTGGGAGTCGGGGGTTATTTTGAGTTGGGGAAGGAACTGTTCTGGGCGTTGTCAGTCAGTGTCTGGGGTTAAGGTTGCAGTTGTGGAGGTTCCTGAGTACCATGACCTAGAGCAAGTTCCCAGCTGCTACCACGATCTAAAGGAGGTTTTCAATAAAGGGAAGGCTACATCTCCTTATGACTGTGCCATTGAATTATTGCCAGGTACCACTCCCCCCAAGGGTCGCATTTACTCTCTCTCTCAACCCGAGAATCAGGCCATGAAGGATTATATCGAGTCCACCTTCAAGGCTGGGATAATCAGACCCTCGTCCTCTCCTGCAGGGGCAGGTTTTTTCTTTGTTGAAAAGAGGGACAAGACACTTCGACCTGCATTAATTACAGGGGTCTCAATGAGATAACCGTTAAGAACCGCTACCCACTACCCCTCATGACTTCGGCCTTTGAATGCCTGCAGGGGGCTAAGGTCTTTACTAAGCTGGACTTGCGTAATGCTTATCACCTGGTCCAGATTAGGCAGGGGGACGAGTGGAAAACGGCGTTTAACACACCTTCTGGCCATTACGAGTATTTGGTCATGCCTTTCGGGTTATGCAATGCCCCTGCAGTTTTCCAAAATCTGGTCAATGACGTGCTGAGAGACGCATTGAATAAGTTTCTGTTCGTGTACCTCGATGACATTTAGATTTTTTCTTCTGATCTAGCCAGTCATGTCAGTCATGTTCGTTATGTTTTGGGGCGTCTTCTGAGCAACAATTTGTTTGTTAAAGCCGAGAAATGTGTTTTTCATGCTCCCACGGTTTCTTTTCTTGGACACGTCATCTCAGAGGGGAGGGTGGAGATGGACAGGGAGAAGGTCAGGGCTGTAGCTGATTGACGACCCCGGGTAACCGCAAACAATTGTTACGATTTTTGGGGTTTGCTAACTTCTACCGGCGGTTTATCAGGGGATTCAGTTCCATCGCGGTGCCACTACATGCCTTGACTTCCCCCAAGGTCCCGTTTTCTTGGGGTCCCTCGGGTGAGCAGGCGTTTTCTGAGCTCAGGGCCAGGTTCACCTCGTCTCCCGTGCTTAGTGTGGCGGATCCAGGACGGCAGTTTGTGGTGGAGGTGGACGCTTCAGATGTCGGTGTCGGGGCAGTGCTCTCTCAGCGCAGCAGTAAGGATGGGAAGCTGCACCCATGTGCCTTTTTCTCCAGGCGGCTGACCCCGGCTGAGCAGAACTATGACATTGGCAATCGAGAGCTCCTGGCCATCAAGGCTGCGCTGGAGGAATGGAGGCATTATCTGGAGGGCGCAGAGCACCCGTTTGTGGTATGGACCGACCATAGCAATCTCGAATACATCAAGTCAACCAAACGATTAAATTCTCGGCAGGCTCGCTGGGCTCTGTTCTTCACCTGGTTCGACTTTGTGGTGTCGTATCGCCCTGGGTCTAAGAACGTGAAGCCTGATGCCCTTTTCCGGGTCTTTGAACCGGATCCTGCTCCTCGTTCCCCCACGCCAATTTATACCTCCGACCTGTGTGGTGGGGGCGGTGACGTGGGAGATTGAGGAGCAGGTTCGGCGGGCTCTGGAGGGGGTGACGGTGCCGCCAGGTTGTCCTCTCAATCGCCTGTTTGTGTGTTCCCCAGTATGGTCTGGGGTGATTCAATGGGCCCATACTAACCTGCTGTCGTGTCACCCAGGAACTCAGCGCACCATGTTTGTGGTGAGACAGCGCTTCTGGTGGCCAGAGATGAACAGGGAGGTCCGTGAGTATGTCCGGGCTTGCCCTGTTTGTGCGCGTAACAAGACCTCGCGGTCTCGCCCCTCTGGTCTGTTGCAGCCGCTCCCGGTACCCACCCGACCATGGGCAGACCTGTCCATTGACTTTGTCACTGGCCTCCCAGACGCAGAAGGGTTTACTACCATCCTCACCGTAGTGGACCGGTTCGCTAAGATGGCCCACTTTGTACATTTAGCGAAACTCCCATCAGCCAAGGAGCTGGCAGAGGTCCTCAGCATGACGCACGTGTTCCGTCTTCACGGGTTCCCGCGGGACATTGTCTCAGACAGGGGGCCTCAGTTCGGGTCTCGGTTTTGGAGGGAGTTTTGCAGGCTGTTGGGAACGACGGTGAGCCTTTCGTCCGGGTACCACCCAGAGTCTAACGGCCAGACAGAGAGGGTGAACCAGGAGCTGGAGTCCATCCTTCGGTGTCTGGTCTCTGACAGCCCAGTTTCTTGGTACAGGCAGTTTGTCTGGGTAGAATACGCGCATAATTCCCTGCCCTGTTCATCTACTGGGCTGTCTCCATTTGAGTGTGTGTATGGTTACCAACCTCCACTGTTCCCTTTGCTTTTGCAGTGATCTGCAGAGCATAAGAGGCTTGCAGACCGGCACCGGGTTCCCGCACCTACTTACACTGTTGGTCAGCGTGTGTGGCTCTCCACCCAGGACCTGCCTATCCACTCAGACGTGAAGAAGCTGGCGTCAAGGTTTATTGGACCTTATCCAATAGCTAAGCTGGTTGGTCCCTCTGCAGTCCGCCTTCATTTGCCCCGCTCACTTCGTGTTCACCCCACCTTTCATGTGTCCAAGGTTAAACCTGCCCGGGTTAGCCCCCTGGTTCCCTCCTCAAGAACCCCTCCTCCCCCCCATATTTTAGAGGGTGAGGAGGCTTTTTCTGTCAGGCGGCTCCTGGCAGCTCGACGGCGTGGCCGGGGGTTTCAGTACCTGGTGGATTGGGAGGGGTATGGTCCTGAGGAACGTGCCTGGGTACCTGCTAGGGACATCTTGGACCCAGACATGATCAGGGACTTCCACAGGCAGCATCCACAGATGCCTGGGCCGTCTGGAGCCGGTCGTGGAGGGGGGGGGTACTGTCAGGGATTAGGCTGGGATCTCCCTTTAAGAGTGGGCGGGCCACAGGTCTGGGCGGTCGGTGCCACACCTGTACCCAGTTCTGGCATCACCAGGCCAGCTATATATGTCCTGTCTGTGTTCCTTGTTGGTCTGTTAGTCATCCATGTCTGGTCTGTCCTGTCCAGTGTTTTGGAGTTCAAGTCTGTTGCTCCTCAGGTCGAGGAGCAACCTGCAACTCATCGGTCTGTACTGTCATTATAAATAAAAATACTTGATTGAACTCAGCCTGCCTCAAGAGTCCTGCACTTGGGTCCTGTCCTTTACCCGTGACACATCTCTCCTAGTTTGAACTTTGTTTGTATTATTGACTGGAGCTGAAGATATTCCAGATAATTGTTTTGACTGATACCATAAGTTTCTATTAGATTTTTAAATGGAATAAAAGAGTTATTGAAAAGAAGGTGTTCCAAGTTTCTTATTCCCTTGTTCTGCCATCTTGTGAAGTTTATTGGTTTCTTCCTTTGCAGGATGTCAGGATTGTTCCAGAAGGTGTGAGTTTGCAGGGAATGAGTGACGATCCATTCATTTGAAGAAATTCCCACCAAGCTGTCAGAGATTGTTTATATTGACGCTTTTAAAGCAGTTGTGTTTTTTGATGATAGGACTGAAGAAAGGAAGGTCTCTGATGTGGAGATCTTCACAGAAGGTTTCAATGTCCAGCCAGCCTTCATCTAAGTTTCTGATTAATCCATTTTACCACATAAAGTCATTTATTGGCAAGATAATAATTATAAAAGTTTGTAAGTTCTAACCACCTTGGTCCTTGGTGTTCTGCAGTGTTTTTAAACTTATACCTGATGGTTTGTTTTTCCATAAGAATTTTGAGATATGGGAATCCAATTTATTAAACCATGTTTTTGGTGGTTTTGTTGGGATCATTGAAAAGATGTAGTTAATTTTAGGCAGGACCCTCATTTTAATTGTTGCGACTCTCCCCATAAGTGATATAGGAAGTGTCCTCCACCGAGTGAGGTCCTCTTCTATTGTTTTAATAAGGGGGTGTAGTTTAAGTGCACCAGGTCTGACAGTTTGGCTGAGATATTAATGCCGAGGTATTTGATGTTCCCTGGTTTTAGTGGGGTATTTGGTGTGTACTGAAAAATAGAGTTAATAGGCAAGACAACTGATTTTTTCCAATTTATAGAATATTCTGGAATTGCAGAGAATCTGTTTATTAACTCTATTGTTTGTGGAAGAGAGGTCTGTGCGTTTTGTAAGAAAAGTAATACATCATCTGCATAAAGGCATATTTTATGGGTTACATTCGCTGTTTGTATTCCTTTTATGTTATTGTTCTGTCTAACGACTGCTGCTAATGGTTCTATAGAAAATACAAAGAGAGATGGTGAGAGTGGACACCCCTGCCTGGTACCTCTCTCGAGATTGAACCTTAAGAAGATTGATCATTTATTTTAACACAGGCACTGGGTGAGGTGTACAGGGTGAGGTGCTTTTCTCAATTTCCAGAGACCAGAGAAATGCCACAAATCCACTGAGCAAAAAGAACAGAACCTCATCAAGAAGCAGCAGAACCTCAACATGATACAGCAGAACCTCATAAAGAAGCAGCATAACTTCACTGAGACGGAGGAGAACCTTACTGAGAAGCAGAACCTCACTGAGAAGGAGGAGAACCTCACTGAGAAGAACCAGAACCTCACTGAGAAGAACCAGAACCTCACTGAGAAGCAGTTGAATGTCATGAAGAAGCAGTGCTCCTCATCAAGGAGCAGCATAACCTCACTGAGAAGCACTGGGATGTCATCAAGAAGCAACAGAAGTTCATTGAGAAGCTCTGGGTTAAATCAAATCAAATCAAATCAATATGTATTTATATAGTACTTTTTTATACAGTGAAGTAACACAAAGTGCTTTAACAAGAATTAATAACAGTGCAAAGATAAAATAGATGAATAAAAAGCAAATGAACACACACCGACGCATGCAGACACACACCATAGGTGAAGACATGCCTAGTGACATGAAGACATGCAGGACACTGAGGACTAAGGTGATATGAAGACATGGAGGACACTGAGGACTAAGGTGATATGAAGACATGGAGGACACTGAGGACTAAGGTGACATGAAGACATGGCAGGACACCGAGGACTAAGGTGATCTGAAGACATGGAGGACACTGAGGACTAAGGTGATATGAAGACATGGTAGGACACTGAGGACTAAGGTGATATGAAGACATGGCAGGACACCGAGGACTAAGGTGATCTGAAGACATGGAGGACACTGAGGACTAAGGTGATATGAAGACATGGCAGGACACTGAGGACTAAGGTGATATGAAGACATGGCAGGACACCGAGGACTAAGGTGATATGAAGACATGGAGGACACTGAGGACTAAGGTGATATGAAGACGTGGAGGACACCGAGGACTAAGGTGACATGAAGACATGGAGGACACTGAGGACTAAGGTGATATGAAGACATGGCAGGACACAGAGGACTAAGGTGATATGAAGACATGGCAGGACACTGAGGACTAAGGTGATATGAAGACGTGGAGGACACCGAGGACTAAGGTGACATGAAGACATGGAGGACACTGAGGACTGAGGTGATATGAAGACATGGCAGGACACCGAGGACTAAGGTGATATGAAGACATGGCAGGACACTGAGGACTAAGGTGACATGAAGACATGGCAGGACACTGAGGACTAAGGTGATATGAAGACATGGCAGGACACTGAGGACTGAGGTGAGGAAAGGGCCGCATTTTTGGCCTTCCACACTGGGGGTGGCACGACTTTTTACCACAGGGGGCGCCGCCCCACAACCCCCCCCCCCAGACGGGCACCAGCCAATCCCAACACATATGTGGGGGACCAGCCAGGGGCCCGGGGCAGGGAAACCCATGGGACGGCACCACCAGCAGGGAACCGGTCCACCACCAGTGTAGCGCCCCCTAGAGGAACCACTAGAGATAAAAATTCAGTTAATAACCTAATAAAAGTAGAACATTTTATAATTATCTTAGATAGATAAAAGTAGATAAATAAATTGATAAAATACATAAACATATATACATAAATATATAAAAACATACACATATATAAAAATGAGTTAAAAGCTTGATTAAAAAAGTGAGTTTTTAACCCTTTTTTAAAAACCTCAACAGACTGTGCAGCCCTGAGGTTCCCCGGCAGGCTGGTCCACAAACGGGGGCCATAGGAGGTGAACCAGCCTCCCCGGGGGTCTTGGTCCTCGTTTGAGGGACAATTAAAAGGCCGGTGCCAGAGGACCTCAGGGCCCGCCAGGGTCGATATGGTAAAAGCAGTTCGGATAAATAAGAGGGTGCAAAACCATTAAGACACTTAAAAACTAATAAAATAACCTTCAAATTGATCCTGAAGCCAATGGGGAGCCAATGCAGGGATTTTAAAACAGGCATGATGTGGGCCCCCTCTGGTCCTCTTCAGCACTCTGCAGCAGAGTTTTGTAAAAGTTGTAGTGTTGATAAAGTTTTCTTGGGGAGACCAGAGAGCAGGGCGTTACAATAGTCAATCTGACAGGAGATAAAAGCATTAGCTCCTCCTCTTCCTGAGACAGAAGTGGGCGGAGTCTGGCTATATTCTTCAGATGATAAAAACCAGTCTTGACAATTTGACGTGTGAGATCAAATTAAGCTCAGAGTCAAAAGTTACTCCCAGGTTCTGTACAGATGAAGACGAGTTCAAATCTAGAAGTTTTGGTAAAAGTTTCTCTCTCTGGCGTTCACGACCAGAACTACAACCTCTGTTTGGTCCTGGTTGAGCTGCAGGAAGTTTGCTGACATCATGACTTAATATCTAAAATACAGTTAAGAAGGACATCAGTCGGCCTCGTGTCATCAGGAGACACTGTCACATACAGCTGTGTGTCATCAGGAGACACTGTCACATACAGCTGTGTGTCATCAGGAGACACTGTCACATACAGCTGTGTGTCACCAGGACACACTGTCACATACAGTTGTGTGTCATCAGGAGACACTGTGTCATCAGGAAACACATATAGCTGCGTGTCATCAGGAGACACATACAGCTGTGTGTCATCAGGAGACACTGTCACATACAGCTGTGTGTCATCAGGAGACACTGTGTGTCATCAGGAAACACATACAGCTGTGTGTCATCAGGAGACACTGTCACATACAGCTATGTGTCATCAGGAGACACTGTGTGTCATCAGGAGACACATACAGCTGTGTGTCATCAGGAGACACATAAATCTGTGTGTCATCAGGAGACACTGTATGTCATCAGGAAACACATACAGCTGTGTGTCATCAGGAGACACTGTGTGTCATCAGGAGACACTGTCACATACAGCTGTGTGTCATCAGCATAGCTATGGAAGCTGACGCCATGTCTCCTGATGACGCCCCCTAGTGGCAGCATGTATAGATTAAAAAGGGCCTAAGATGGACCCCTGAGGAACCCCAGAGCTGATTTCATGGGTTCCTGAGGAACGTGTATCCAAACTTACAAAGAAGCGTCGATCAGTGAGATCAGAACTGAACCATTTAAAAACATGACCAGAGACCAGATTCCTCAGTCTATCTAGTAAAATGATCAACGTGTTAAAAGCAGCACAAAGATCCAATCAAATCAAGACTGTGAGCTGTTGGAGTCTTGATTGTACCTGATGTCATCTAAAATCTTTAAAAGGACGTCTCTGTGCTGTGGTTCTTCCTAAAACCAGATTGATGATTCTCTAAAATGTTATTTGTAAGTAAAACATTATTCAAGTGATTAAAAACTATTTTTTCTCAAATGTTGCTTAAAAATGTTAAGTTGGATCAGGACGATAGTTGTTAAGAACCTTGGGGTCTAAACTGCTCTTCTTCACCACCACCGTTTTAAAGGCGGTGAGGAAAACACCGTCTGAAGAGAGCAGTTGACCATGTTTAAAAGTTGTTCCTCAAAGAACCATACAATGACGTAAAGTGAGGCAGGAAGTGGATCTGAAGGTTGTTGGTTGAACTTGGGAGAAAAGTCCACCAAGTGTTCTTCCATCAACCAGAACAAAACAGTCCAGTGATTCCTGGTGAAGAACCAGTCCTGATTGATTATCTGTGGTAAAGAGCCATTTTGATTGGTTGATCAAGGAGACCAATGTAAACAAGACAACAAATATGACAAATGAGAATAATTAGAAAAATGAAATACAATGTGTCAATTAAAAGCACCTGCAGTAATTAGCCTGCTTATGGCTCATCGCGTTATGCCTTGCCTCCCTCTGGCCTCCGTTTGAGATCATGACCCCCACTCACACTGACCCTCCAAGGTCCTGCCACCTGGTGGACACTCGTGGTCATTACATTCCTACTCAGACATGCACGCACACACACACACACACACACACACACACACACACACACACACACACACACACACACACACACACACACACACACACACACACACACACACACACACACACACGCACTCATGACTCCAGCAATAAACTAACCCTGAGCCCTGCAGTTAGCTGCTAACTGCTGACAGTCCCTGCATGACCTCAGTCCCTTGGAGACATCGATCGGCTGGTGGTCATGTGACCTCACTCACCTGCACACTTGGTCCTGGCTCTGAGGGCCGGTCCCGGGTCTCCTGTGCCCCCCTCCAGGGGCCTGGTGAGCAGCACAGAGATCTGGTACTCGGTGTCGGGGTCTAGGTGCCCGATCTTATGCGTCTGCTTATCGACGGGTGTTGTGTCGATCAGAACCCCCGCTGTGGTCCGGTACTCCACCTGGAACCCAAGGACCCATCAAGTGCTGTACCCAGCCCAGAACCCATCCCAGACACCAAAGCCCAACAAAACACTCCAAAAAACAGACCGGAACCCCGGCGGAAATCTAGACTTGTCCAGGATCTAGTGAAAAAGAAATCCCAGAAGTAAACCCAGAACCAGCCTGGATCATTTTCTAGTCCGGCTGCTGGAGGTTTAGACCTATGAAGCCTCGTTTCCACCGCAGAAAAATTGCAGGGATAGAACGAAGCAGCAAGGTAAATCTGGTGCGTTTCCTCCACAGAAAGTTGGTAAAAATGTAGTTTAGAGCTCCTCAGATATGTGACATTACAACAGTAATCTCAGTCGGGGTGGCAGATCGGGACCTTATGAATCCTCTGTTGTTGTTGTTTACATCCTCCGCTTTGAACTAGTTGTTTAGTTAGCTTTTTTTTTGCAGCAACAGAGCTGCAGCTGGAGCGCATTCCAGCGACACAAAGACAGTTAGCTCTGGTGCTGCGCCGCGAGATGTGACAGCCGCAACTTCCGCCTTAGAACAGAGATTGCGGATGCGATGTGAGGACAGACATCAGGGCTTGGGGCTTGAGGTAGCACTGGTGCGCCGCGTGTGGACACAGTCCGAGTGTGATCGTCCCGTTGCATCACGTAGCATCACATAGCATCACGTAGCATCACGTAGCATCACGTAGCACCAGTGCATGGGCCAGTGGCGCGACGCAACGTGATGCGACGAGCGGACTTGGTAGCGCATCAGTTACGGCCATAGCATCTGCTCCCGAGTCCCGGTCTCTGTCCCTGCCTCTGCTCTTTAGGGACCAACATGAAAGTTGCACAGCAAAGAAAAAATCTAAACAAAAAAACCAACCAAAGCTGAATACGCTAACAACAGAGGATTCATACAGCGGACACATTAAAATATTGAGGGCGTGTAGTAAATCATTGACCGATCAGCAGACGGCTCCTCAAAACCAGACCCATTCTGTTGTCCTGAGTTCCCCAACAAAGGCGTGGTGGAAGAGACTCAACCTTTGGAGCTGTTTTTTCTGGAAATCACAAATTCTTGCAGTGGAAACCCGAAGCGGACCGGACCATACCACTCCATCCGTTTACTATTTGTGCAGTGGAAACAGGGCTTTTCTCTGAGTCTGGTTCTGCAGGTTCCTTCTCCTTTAAGTCTGGTTCTGCAGGTTCCTCCTCCTCTGATTTAGATTCTGCAGGCTCCTCCCGGCCAGTTTAGTGATAAAACTGACTAGAATTATACTGATCTTTGATCAGCAGAACGTCTAAATGAGTGAATGAACAGAAGGGGGCGCAGCAGAACTTTTAAATGAGTGGATGAACAGCAGGAGGCAAAATAGAACCTCTAAATGAGTGGACGCTGGGTGCCTCACCTCTCGCTCTACAATCGGTCCATCCCCATTGATAGAGTTGGCGTTGAGTTGGATCCACAGGTAGGTGGCGCCGACCGCTGTCAGCTGAGGTGGAGCAATGGGGACGGGGGGCTCTGAGGACCCAACAGAACCAGGATCAGTGTGCACAAGACACACACACACACACACACACACACACACACACACACACACACACACACACACACACACACACACACACGCGTGCGCGCGCACACACACGTGCACACGCACCCACACACACGCACACACACACACACGCACGCGCACACGCGCGCGCACACACACACACACACACACACACACACACACACACACACACACACGCGCACACACACACACACACACACACATACACACACACACACACACACACTGTGCAGAAGGGATGAAGTGGGTCAATAGGAAGTGGAACAGTTCCATTGAGGATTCTGGGTAAGAGAATTCCGCTCTATTGTGATTCGCCGAAGGTCACAAATATTAATTATCTCATTAACTCCTTCCTCCCTCGTTACCAACCCCCAGGTGTGTGTGTGTGTGTGTGTGTGTGTGTGTTGAGGAAATAAAATGGAATATGACTACAAAAAAGAGAGCTTGTGATAGAAGAAGAGATGGAGGAGAAGGACTTACGTTTGACAGTGAGGTCAGCATAGGAGGACACGCCCACGCCTCGCTCTGATTGGGCAATGCAGCGGTAATGTCCAGTGTCCCCCTTGGTTGTATTTTCCACGTCAAAACTCGCCACGTAACGGCGGGAATTAGCCGGTTTGGTTTCCCTAACGACAGCCTGACGACCAGCCATCCCCTGTGCCCCAGAGTAGAAAAACACAGTACCACCATGTGTCAACAACACAACAAACAAGTTGAAAACACAGTGTTCACAACATGTCAACAACACAACAAACAAGTTGAAAACAGTGTTTACAACATGTCAACAACACAACAAACAAGTTTAAAGCAGTGTTTACCACATGTCAACAACACAACAAACAATTTCAAAACAGTGTCTCCAATGTGTCAACACAACAAACAAGTTGAAAAGACAGTGTTCACAACATGTCAACAACACAACAAACAAGTTGAAAACAGTGTTTACAACATGTCAACAACACAACAAACAAGTTTAAAGCAGTGTTTACAACATGTCAACAACACAACAAACAAGTTTAAAGCAGTGTTTACCACATGTCAACAACACAACAAACAATTTCAAAACAGTGTCTCCAATGTGTCAACACAACAAACAAGTTGAAAAGACAGTGTTCACAACATGTCAACAACACAACAAACAAGTTGAAAACAGTGTTTACAACATGTCAACAACACAACAAACAAGTTTAAAGCAGTGTTTACCACATGTCAACAACACAACAAACAATTTCAAAACAGTGTCTCCAATGTGTCAACACAACAAACAAGTTTAAAACACAGTGTTTACGACGTGTCAACAACACAACAAACAAGTTTAAAACACAGTGTTTACGACATGTCAACAACACAACAAACAAGTTTAAAACACAGTGTTTACGACATGTCAACAACACAACAAACAAGTTTAAAACTGAGTTTACAACGTGTCAACAACACAACAAAACAAGTTTAAAACAGTGTTTCCAATGTGTCAATAACACAACAAAGTTTAAAACACAGTGTTTCCAACATGTCAACAACACAACAAACAAGTTTAAAACTGAGTTTACAACGTGTCAACAACACAACAAAACAAGTTTAAAACAGTGTTTCCAATGTGTCAATAACACAACAAAGTTTAAAACAGTGTTTCCAACATGTCAACAACACAACAAACAAGTTTAAAACTGAGTTTACAACGTGTCAACAACACAACAAAACAAGTTTAAAACAGTGTTTCCAATGTGTCAATAACACAACAAAGTTTAAAACACAGTGTTTCCAACATGTCAACAACACAACAAACAAGTTTAAAACTGAGTTTACAATGTGTCAACAACACAACAAAACAAGTTTAAAACAGTGTTTCCAATGTGTCAATAACACAACAAAGTTTAAAACACAGTATTTCCTACATGTCAATAACACAACAAACAGGTTTAAAACACAGTATTTCCTACATGTTAATAACAACAAACAAGTTTAAAACACAGTGTTTACGACATGTCAACAACACAACAAACAAGTTTAAAACTGAGTTTACAACGTGTCAACAACACAACAAAACAAGTTTAAAACAGTGTTTCCAATGTGTCAATAACACAACAAAGTTTAAAACAGTGTTTCCAACATGTCAACAACACAACAAACAAGTTTAAAACTGAGTTTACAACGTGTCAACAACACAACAAAACAAGTTTAAAACAGTGTTTCCAATGTGTCAATAACACAACAAAGTTTAAAACACAGTGCTTCCAACATGTCAACAACACAACAAACAAGTTTAAAACTGAGTTTACAACGTGTCAACAACACAACAAAACAAGTTTAAAACAGTGTTTCCAATGTGTCAATAACACAACAAAGTTTAAAACACAGTATTTCCTACATGTCAATAACACAACAAACAGGTTTAAAACACAGTATTTCCTACATGTTAATAACAACAAACAAGTTTAAAACACAGTGTTTACGACATGTCAACAACACAACAAACAAGTTTAAAACTGAGTTTACAACGTGTCAACAACACAACAAAACAAGTTTAAAACAGTGTTTCCAATGTGTCAATAACACAACAAAGTTTAAAACAGTGTTTCCAACATGTCAACAACACAACAAACAAGTTTAAAACTGAGTTTACAACGTGTCAACAACACAACAAAACAAGTTTAAAACAGTGTTTCCAATGTGTCAATAACACAACAAACAGGTTTAAAACACAGTATTTCCTACATGTCAATAACAACAAACAAGTTTAAAACACAGTGTTGAATCCCATTACAAAATGTGAAGAAAATGTTGAATAAGTCCAGGAAGCGTGATGCACCAGCTCCACAATGTTGATTCCCTTTTCATGGTGAAGGACTGTTGTATACAAGGACACAGATGAGTGTGTCCCGACCAATCACAAGGAAAACATCACAAAATCTGGGGCCATGGTATGAGAAAATATAATAGGTTAGACTTCCTCTAACCAATAGGTGGCACCAGGACAGTGAATGGACGTTAGCATGTGGAAGTTTTCTACAGATTGCACCATGTGGAGCAGAGTTACACATCACTTCCTGTTTCATGGCAAACCATCCATAGGCACGCCCTTTGGGTTTCAAGACACATTCTGAGCGTTTCCTCAGGAAGACCTGCTGGATATAGTGGACATACCGGACAGATTTCAGGTCTCCATGACGAACATGCCACGCGTAGCGCAAAATGGGCTGAACTGAACCCAGAATGAGTCTGTGGCAGAGAGGTAATCGGCAACAGACTCTATCAGGGGCCGATGACTCCATCATGAGTCTTCTTTAATTGGCCTTTTATCAAGACAGTTTTGTCTTTTTGCTTGGTGGCCTGGTTTGGTCAGACCCCTTTAAAAGAGAGAAACTCACTGAAGCAAATAGTAAAATGGTCCAGTCGTCTTATTGGTGAGTCTCAGTTTTTCCCAGCTTCCCTGTTCGATAAACAGGTACAGAGGATGGCCTCAGCAGTCCTTGATAATGACTCCCATCCTTTACGAGGCGAATTCCAGCTCTTGTCCTCTCCACGAAGGTTCCTGGTCCCACGGTGCAGCATGACGTGTTTGAAGAACAGCTTTGTTCCTGTTGCATCACTGAACTGAACAAGACCAAGTGACATTGCACTTTATTGTATTTATTCATTTCTAGCTATATTATTATCATGGTGACTCTTCATTGAATGTTCTTATCCTGGTTTACGTTAGTGACTGCCTTTATCTCTCTAAGGTTATATTGTTTTTATTGTGGTTTCTCTATCTATTTTTGATTTTATTTTAATTATATATCAGTACATTTAGCTCTTGTCTGTCTTGCCTCACTTGACCAATTATTATTTTTATCTGCTTGTTTGGTTCACTGTGTGTCTTTATTTGTTACGATGTGCCCAGTGATTAAAAAACCTGCAAAATAAGTCCACCCACGGTTACCAATAAAGTAACTTTAAACTTGATCTTGACTCCATCAGGTGCCAATGACTCCATCGGGAACCAAGGGCACCAAGCCAGGGCAAAAGGAGAAGGAGCCTGAAACAGGTTTCATGTTGGATTGTGTTCTGGTTTTGACTTGAGTTTACAATAAAGAATGACATTTGGAAAGTCTGTCTTTACAAAAACCACAGACCGGAACCCAGATTGAAATCAAGACTTAGGCCCAGGATCTAGTGAAAAAGAAATCCCAGAAGTAAACCCAGAACCAGCCTGGACCATTTTCTAGTCCAGGTTGCTGGAGGTTTAGACTGATGGAGGTTAATGTGAGGAGCCACACCTGGCTCCAGCACCAGATCCTCCCTCACTGACTCTCCTGCAGGCAACCTACTAATTGACTCCTCCCACCTCTTAAGCCCTGCAAGGAGGCAGATCCGGTTCCAGAAGATTGCGTTCTCACTCGAGGCACCAGCCACGGCTCCTCGGCCAGCCTCCTCTCCACGCAGCGCTCTCTCCTGCTGCAGTCCTGAATGCCCTCCCCGGCTTCTCGCTTCCAGCATCCTTGGCCACCCCATCCTCGCAGTGCAGCGCTCCCTGCTGGGGTCCTCGTGTGCTCTCAGCTCCTCACTCCGTGCCTCCTCAGTGCGCCTCCTCCTGGTGCAGCACACCTCCCTGCTGCGGTCCTCTCGCCTGCACACTCTGCATCTCGGAGTCTCCGTTCCCTCGTCTCCCAGGTCTTGCAATGTAAATAAATGATTGCTAATTGCACCTCCTGGTCTGCTTCTGGGTTCCAGAACTCCACGCACCGGCTCTCAGCCGGAACAATTAAGGCATCTTACTGTGTTCCTCTGAGTCTGGTTCTGCAGGTTTCTCCTCCTGAATCTGGTTCTGCAGGTTTCTCCTCCTGAGTCCGGTTCTGCAGATTTCTCCTCCTGAGTCTGGTTCTGCAGGTTTCTCCTCCTGAGTCCGGTTCTGCAGGTTTCTCCTCCTGAGTCTGGTTCTGCAGGTTTCTCCTCCTGAGTCCGGTTCTGCAGGTTTCTCCTCCTGAGTCTGGTTCTGCAGGTTTCTCCTCCTGAATCTGGTTCTGCAGGTTTCTCCTCCTGAGTCCGGTTCTGCAGATTTCTCCCACCTCTGAATCTGGTTCTGCAGGTTTCTCCTCCTCTGAATCTGGTTCTGCAGGGTTCTCCTCCTCTGAGTCTGGTTCTGCAGGTTTCTCCTCCTCTGAATCTGGTTCTGCAGGGTTCTCCTCCTCTGAGTCTGGTTCTGCAGGTTTCTCCTCCTCTGAGTCTGGTTCTGCAGGGTTCTCCTCCTCTGAGTCGTGTTGCAGCGGTGTGTTGCATTGCTGATGCGTTGTATGAACCCCTGCTCCCCATAGGACGTAACATCCTCTCTGGATTAATACAGTGCAATAAAATCAAAAATGTATGCTGTGTTGCTATGTCATGTTAAGTCACTGTGCTGAGTGATGACACACGCTGTGCAGGTGAGTTAGTGGGCGGAGCCTCACCTGCAAGTGTAGCAGCACGTTGCTCTGTGGCCGTCCGTTGACTGTGCAGTGGAACGTTGCTCTCTGTCCGGCATTCACTTCAACACCTTTAATGTGCAGGAAGTGCGGTGTGCTCACTGAGGACACACACAGAAAGTGACTTTGATTTTAAAGTTCTCATATTCTCTGGTGACCCTCCTCCTCCTCCTGGTCTGGTTGGTCCAGAAACCTCGTATTCAAAGTTTCTCGCTCCTCCATTTGAATATTGGGTCATAGGAGCTGCATCCATCCCACACATGCCCATCTTGGGAAGATGGGCATGAGCGTAGTGGTGCCAGAGCAGAGCTGCCTAACTGTACGAGGAGCCTACCTTGATTGTGATTGGCTAAACCCACAATGACACTATATAGGGTTTGATTTTTGATTGGCTGGTTGGAGCAACACTCTTTTTAAAACCTGGAACAAGCCAGGGAGAGAGAGAGGACACACTTTCTTCACCTCTGGGATGTCGTTCCAGGTGTGGGGACCATTAGTACTGCTGGGAAAGTTAATTTAGCGCAATATGACCCCTTTAAGATGGAGAGACCAGCTTTCACATTGTTACCTCATGAACCAGTTTGCAGCTTGTAAAATGTGTGTACTTACTACACTGGTGTCCCTGCAGCGTGATGTCCTTGATAGCTAGCACACCTGCTTGTCCCATGCTGAGAGCTTCAAACACAACCTGCAACACAGAGCACACCTGCAGGTTGACCATGACAGTATTACGGCTGGGAGCCGGCGTGTAGTGTTCTGAACCCAGAAGCAGACCGGGAGGCGGAGCAGTTGCAGCGTGCACAAAGTTTATTTAAACTGCAAGACCTGGCAGATGGGGATTGGCGACTCCAGTGTGCACGGGCCAGAGGACCTCAGACGGTACACTAAAGCCCGGTTCACACAGCAGGATTATAAAATTGTCGGCAGATTTCCCAAACCTAAGAGACCACATACGACCATATATAATCAAAGGTTTAACAGTTTTGGTCATACAGTGCATGGTGTGCAGCCACTTGGCAACATCAACACACCAACCCATTTTACTCAGATGGGAAATCTCACGAGATTCCAGAGTCAACAAATCTGGAGGACGAAGAGGATGCAATGGTGATCACCGTGGTGTGTTTTTTGCCCGAAAAAACACGTTTTAAAAAGAGGCATTGGTTCGTCATGAATACTGTTTTGATTTTTGGATTCCCCACCCGCTTCCAGTCTGACGCCACCGTCACCTGGCTTTCTGATTGGCTATGTGTCACCGCCAACAGGCTGGTAGCGTCTTCCCCTCGGAGGACGCCACACGGTGAGAACTCGGGCCAAGACAATCCAACATGTTGAATATCCCCGATCTCAGATTGGAGCGGTCCTGACGTCCTTCAGAGCAGACGACAGCAGTCTGGACACACCACACATGGCAGGAATATCTGAGAACATTATCTTATGATGATCTGAACATCCTTAAGAGTGTCTGAAGGACAGAATCGGGGCCAAAATCGGACTAATTATCCTGTGAACCGGGCTTAACACAATGTTCACCATCAGTTCACAATGTTCACAGTTGATCATGAATCAACTGTGTCACTTGCATTGCAAATGTATACAAGCTAACCTTACTATGTACGGCACAAATTAAAAACGGATGGACAATTAAGTGTTAAACATGTATCTAATTAATTATTTACAAACTCTTAACTAATAAATGAGATTTACGAATGACACTCTTTACTAATAGTAAGCTTTACTAATGACAAAGATTGGGTCATTAGTAAATCTAGTTTATTAGTAAACAGTTTATTAATAACTACCTTTACTAATGACAAACTGTTTTGCTTAAAACTAGCTTTCCTAATGACCCACTCTTTACTAATAAGCAGCTTTACTAATGACAGACTCTTTACTAATAAGCTTTACTGACACTCTTTACTAATAACTAGATTCAATAATGACAAACTGTTTACTAATAACTCACGCCACTAATGACACACTTTACTAAAGACTAGTTTTACAAATGAAATACTCTTTACTAATGAACTTGATTTACTAGTGATAGTGTTTACTAATAAACTAGCTTTACAAATGACAAGCTGTTTACTAATAAACTAGATTTACTAATGACAAACTGTTTACTAATAACTCACGCCACTAATGACACACTTTACTAAAGACTAGTTTTACAAATGAAATACTCTTTACTAATGAACTTGATTTACTAGTGATAGTGTTTACTAATAAACTAGCTTTACAAATGACAAGCTGTTTACTAATAAACTAGATTTACTAATGACAAACTATTTACTAATAAGCTTTACTAATGACAAATTGTTTACTGATAACAAGCTTTACTAATGAACTAGATTTACTAATGACAAACTTTACAAATAACAAGCTTTACTAACAACAATGTGTTTAGTAATAAACTAGATTTACTAATGACAAACTTTACAAATAACAAGCTTTACTAACGACAATGTGTTTAGTAATAAACTAGATTTACTAATGACAAACTATTTACTAATAAGCTTTACTAATGACAAATTGTTTACTGATAACAAGCTTTACTAATGAACTAGATTTACTAATGACAAACTTTACAAATAACAAGCTTTACTAACGACAATGTGTTTAGTAATAAACTAGATTTACTAATGACAAACTGTTTGCTAATAATTAGGGCTAAAGCATTTTTCACGGGTCCGAGCATAACACGATGCGACGATTACTTCAGCTCACCTCTGTTTCGGTTTGTTTGATCTTTAAAGTTACTTGGTGAACTAGTTTCCTAACGTACGAGGTGCATCTGACAAGACAGAGCTGAAAGCGGCTCGTGTCTCGTCGGCCACTGCCTCCACTCCGGTCGGGTTTTTTTTTTTTTGCTTGCTTACTTACTTGCTCTTAGTTTGGCTAGTGGTGTTTGAAAATTTTGCTCGTACTTAATGCGATACTTTTGAGAAGAACACAGTGAACAAGGCTGACATATCATTTCCCTGTTTGCCGCCACTGGACGTTTACATGAATCACCAGGTTCAAACACATCATTACAAAATAAACAGTCTTACAGACCACTGACACACACACACACATACAGCTGAACACACAAAGTAGCCTATATTCATGTGTATTGTGTTCATAAGAAAAAACATATAAATGTTACAAACTAAGCTTTATATACTGTATATAGTATATCGGGTTTTTTTTAATATAAAACATTGAATCTCAATTCTGAAGTTGTTTTGTAAATAGTTTTCAAATAAACAATAAATAAAGCAACTTCTGATCAATCCATATTAATTTCAGACTTTTTTTTTTTTTACTGATTTAAGCCCCACCCAGTTTCAATTGAGCCATGCCAACTTCCGGTTTAGGCCCCGCCCACTCCCACGTACAGGTAGGATACAGATGATTTAGATGGTTGAACAGATACAGATCGTGGTGTACTCGCTCATCCCTACTAATAATTAGATTTACTAATGACAACCTGTTTACTAATAACTAGCTTTACTAATGACACACTATTTACTAATAACTGGCTTTACAAATGACAAACTATTTACGACTAACAACCTTTACTAATGACAAACTGTTTACTAATAACAAGCTTAACTAATGACAAATTGTTTAGTGATAAACTGGCTTTACTAATGACAAACTGTTTACTAATAAGCTTTATTGATGACAAACTATTTACTAATAACTAGCTTTGCTAATTTACTAGCTTTACTGTTTACTAATAAACTAGATTCAGTAATGACAAACTCTTTACTAATAACTACCTTTACCCATGGCAAACTGTTTAATGGTAACTATCTTTACTGTTGACAAACTGTTTACTGATGCCAAGCTTCACTCATGACAGATTCTTCACTTTCATCTTTACTAATCCTAACCCTAACTAGATATACTAATGATAAACCGTTTACTGAAAACTAACTACTGATAACTAACGTTTTACTAATAGCCAAGAACTAACGACTAACTGTTTACAAATAACCAAGTACTAATGACTCACTGTATCGTAATAACTAGCTTTACTAGTGACAAATTGATTTCTCCAGAGCTTCCAACACCAAACAACCCAGGCTCCTGAGGGTCAACCTGCAGCTCACATGGTGGCCCCCGGAATACCTGACCAACCGTGTCTCTGACCTGGTCACCTGCAGTACAGGGGCCCCACAGGGGACTTTGTGTCTGACCTGGTCACCTGCAGTACAGGGGCCCCACAGGGGACTTTGTGTCTGACCTGGTCACCTGCAGTACAGGGGCCCCACAGGGGACTTTGTGTCTGACCTGGTCACCTGCAGTACAGGGGCCCCACAGGGGACTTTGTGTCTGACCTGGTCACCTGCAGTACAGGGGCCCCACAGGGGACTTTGTGTCTGACCTGGTCACCTGCAGTACAGGGGCCCCACAGGGGACTTTGTGTCTGACCTGGTCACCTGCAGTACAGGGGCCCCACAGGGGACTTTGTGTCTGACCTGGTCACCTGCAGTACAGGGGCCCCACAGGGGACTTTGTGTCTGACCTGGTCACCTGCAGTACAGGGGCCCCACAGGGGACTTTGTGTCTGACCTGGTCACCTGCAGTACAGGGGCCCCACAGGGGACTTTGTGTCTGACCTGGTCACCTGCAGTACAGGGGCCCCACAGGGGACTTTGTGTCTGACCTGGTCACCTGCAGTACAGGGGCCCCACAGGGGACTGTCCTGACCCCCTTCCTCTTCACCCTGCACACTGCAGACGTCTCCCACAACACGTCCAGCTCGTACCTGTTGTCCTCATCACTGACGGGGACGAGGGGAGGACAGAGAACTCAACCTGGACTTTGTAGAGTGGTGCCAGAGGAACTGCCTCCAGATGAACGGTGGTCAAACCAAAGAGCTTCTGGTGGAGACCCCCCCCCCCCCCCCCCCCCCGCATGGTACTGTTGCAGCAGTGGGCATCCCCCTCCTCCCGAAGGAGAGATACGGCAGCTCCTTCCTTCCTGCTGCAGTCACACTGTTTAACCCTACATCACAAACGCCCACATCTGGACAATTCATTCTCCCTATGTGCAATAATTGATGATGTGATTTTATTGATCTGATTCATGTGTGTTTTTTTATTCTCATTAATAAAAATCATCTAATAAATCAATAATTTATATAATCCTTATATGCAGTAGGTGCATGATAGTGTCCATAGAGTCCATGCAGTTTATACTGCATCTTTAAGCTACTGGCTCTTTCTAACTATTTCAAAAAAAAAATTCTGTGTGACTTATAACTGGCTTGACTAATGATAAACTCTTTATTCATAGTAACTAGCTACTAATGGTTTGAATGTTACCAGTGACTACATGTTTTTCGGATTGATTCGGTCAGTCAAGCGGTATGTGTGTGTTATCGCTTTGGAAACCAGTGCAACATTTCCTCTCTCTCTCTCTCTCTCTCTCTCTCTCTCATTTTTCAAACACCCTTCATTAACTCACTCCTAATACTGATGTATTGTTACTGCGGTGATGCTGCTAATGAGCAACATCTGCTGCAATGATGGTACACACAATATGTATGTTTGTGTGAGACAGAAAGAGGGAGAGAGAGACAGAGAGACACAGAAAGAGAGTGAGAGAGAGAGAGAATAACCATGACAGAAAAAGACAAGACAGAGACAGAGGGAGAGAGCATGAGAGACGGATAGACAGACAAAAAAAAGAGTGAGAGAGACGGAGAGAGATCTATCTAAAATACTGCAGTTTGTAGAATACAAATGAAAAAGGGGCCAAATTTGTCTCCTGAGGAGTTGCTTTTAAGTCAGGGTTCCTGGTCTAGAGGGCCGCGGTCCTGCATGTTTTAGGTTCCCCACCCCGGGCCTGGAGGGCCGCGGTCCTGCATGTTTTAGGTTCCCCACCCCGGGCCTGGAGGGCCGCTGTCCTGCATGTTTTAGGTTCCCCACCCCGGGCCTGGAGGGCCGCGGTCCTGCATGTTTTAGGTTCCCCACCCCGGGCCTGGAGGGCCGCGGTCCTGCATGTTTTAGGTTCCCCACCCCGGGCCTGGAGGGCCGCGGTCCTGCATGTTTTAGGTTCCCCACCCCGGGCCTGGAGGGCCGCGGTCCTGCATGTTTTAGGTTCCCCACCCCGGGCCTGGAGGAACGCGGTCCTGCATGTTTTAGGTTCCCCACCCCGGCCTGGAGGGCCGCGGTCCTGCATGTTTTAGGTTCCCCACCCCGGGCCTGGAGGGCCGCGGTCCTGCATGTTTTAGGTTCCCCACCCCGGGCCTGGAGGGCCGCGGTCCTGCATGTTTTAGGTTCCCCACCCCGGGCCTGGAGGGCCGCGGTCCTGCATGTTTTAGGTTCCCCACCCCGGGCCTGGAGGGCCGCGGTCCTGCATGTTTTAGGTTCCCCACCCCGGGCCTGGAGGGCCGCGGTCCTGCATGTTTTAGGTTCCCCACCCCGGGCCTGGAGGGCCGCGGTCCTGCATGTTTTAGGTTCCCCACCCCGGGCCTGGAGGGCCGCGGTCCTGCATGTTTTAGGTTCCCCACCCCGGGCCTGGAGGGCCGCGGTCCTGCATGTTTTAGGTTCCCCACCCCGGGCCTGGAGGAACGCGGTCCTGCATGTTTTAGGTTCCCCACCCCGGGCCTGGAGGGACGCGGTCCTGCATGTTTTAGGTTCCCCACCCCGGGCCTGGAGGGCCGCGGTCCTGCATGTTTTAGGTTCCCCACCCCGGGCCTGGAGGGCCGCTGTCCTGCATGTTTTAGGTTTTTCCCAGGTGCACCACACCTGAATGCAATAAGGGCCTTGTTACTTGGCTTGTTTACAAGCTTGACGATGACATCATCAGATTGAGGTGTGCTGAAGCTAGGAGGAGCTAAAACATGCAGGAATTTGGGGACCTGGTCGAGGATGTCCTCAGGACCAGCTCGGAAACTCTGACAGACGCCACCATCTGTTCAAATTGTGCAACTCCTCCTCTCTGCCTGACCAGCTGAACCACTTCTTCGCTCGCTTTGAGGCAGACAACACCACCCCGGCACAGAAGACCCCCCACCTCCTGGCGACCAGGTGCTGACGTTATCCCCGGCCAGCGTGAGGCGATCCCTCAGAGGGACCAACGCACACCAAGCCCCGGGTCCCGACCACATCTCTGGTGGTGTCCTGAGAGACTGTGCCGAGGAGCTCACTGATGTCTTCACGGACGTCTTCAACACCTCACTGAACCAGGCTGTTGTCCCCACGTGCCTCAAAGCCCCCACCATCATCCCGGCCCCCCACCTGCCACAATGACTACCGCCCGGTCGCACTCACCCCCATCATCATGAAGTGCTTCCAGCGGCTAGTCATGCAACATATCAAGTCTGCCCTCCCCCCCCCCCCCCCCCCCACCCTGGACCCTTTCCAGTTTGCATATCGGTCCAACCGCTCGACCGATGATGCCATCTCCACTGCCCTCCACTCAGCCCCCACCCACCTGGAGACCAGAGACTCCTATGTCAGAATGCTGTTCATTGACTTCAGCTCAGCATTCAACACCATCATCCCTCAGCAGCTCCATCAGCGGGGGCTCCACCCCTCCCTGTGGAACTGGCTGCTGGACTTCCTGACGGGGAGACCACAGGCAGTTCCAGTTGGCAACAACACCTCCAGCACCATCATGCTCAACACAGGGGCCCCCCAGGGGTGTGTGCTGAGCCCCCTCCTCTTCACTCTGCTGACCCACGACTGCTCACCATCATCCAGCTCCAACCTCTTCATCACACAACTGTGGTGGGTCTCATCAACAACGATGAGGACGAGGTGAGGCACCTGGCCATGTGGTGCAAGGACAACAACCTCCGCCTGAACGTGGAGAAGACGAAGGAGATTGTTGTGGACTTCAGACGACGACACTCCCAGCATGCTCCACTGACCATCGACGGTGCTGCAGTGGAGCAGGTAAGCAGCACCAAGTTCCTGGGAGTGCACATCTCTGAAGACCTGTCCTGGAGCAACAACACTGCATCACTGGCCAAGAAAGCCCCCCAGCGCCTGGACTGCCTCCGCAAGCTAAGGAGAGCAAGAGCCCCGACCCCCATCTTGCACACCTTCTACAGAGGCACCATGGAGAGCATCCTCTCCAGCTGCATCACCGTGTGGTACGGCGCCTGCACCGTATCCTGCCGCAAGACTCTGCAGCGCATCGAGAGGATCATTGGTGTCTCTCTCCCCCCTGAAGGTCATATACAACACCCGCCTCACCCGCAGAGCCATCAGGATCGCAGGTGACCCCCCCCCCCCTCCCACAGCCTCTTCAGCCTCCTGCCGTCGGGGAGGAGACTTCAGAGTCTCCGAGCCAAAACCAGCAGCTCAAAGACAGTTTCTGCCACCAGTCTGAGAAGACTCAACTCCCTCCCTGATCTGCCCCCCCTCCCCCCTCTGCCTCTGCCCCCTGCCACAGCCACCCTTACACCCCCCCTCCCCTCCGGCACCTGACATTATGCCCCCCCCCCCCCACTGAACGAACATTCTACCTCAGTTGTACATGCCACTTTACTATACTGTTTATATGTTTATAAGGTGTATAGATTCTAGATGTATAGATTTTTAAGTCTTATAATTGTTCTCCTAATATATTATTAAGCCTTTGCACTGTGGGTCTGAGAGGACCGGAATTTCATCTGGGCTGTATGCCATGCATATCGGCACATTTGACAAATAAAGCTGACTTTGACTTTGACTTTTGAACTACACACACTGATCCCTGCCAAGCTCCTCCCACTGATGACATCAGCAGTCTGGCGTACATTCGAGAGGAAAATACTGCATCACTTGGACTTTAGCACAGCAAGCTAACCCTCACTGGAGACGAAGCACTGAACATGTTTGTTCATTCATTCATCACTTACTTTGGTCTCAATGGAAACACGCACAACGAACAGTCAGCAGATTCTGTTTGTGGCGTGAACAACAGACTCTTTACTTCCTGAAATCCAGGACCAGATCCTGCTAGACCACCAGCGGATACGTGAGTCTGGTTTTGCAGGGTCTTCCTCCTCTGAGTCTGGTTCTGCAGGTTTCTCCTCCCCTGATGCTGGTTCTGCAGGTTCCTTCAGAAGACTGTGTTGTGCAAATAAAGTTGAATTGAAGTACCTGGTAATGGTTGGGCCAGAATGTGGACACAGCAAGCTCCACCCCCTTCCAGATGTGATTGACAGGACCCGATGAGTTGAAGACAGGAACTCCCAAAGGACTGTTGTTCTCTGCAAGGAAATACAAATACTCAGTGTGTACTGTGTGCTGTGAGGTAAGAAACCTGGGAAATATTTTCGAGTATTCTGAGAGCATCGTGAGTTGTGGAAAAGTAGTTTGTACCTCGGACATAGACATTGAGGCTGGCGGGCAGGGCGCCCTCCCGGCCGGTCGCCTGGTAGAAGAAGAAGCTGACACAGTGAGTGTCGTTCTCCTTCAGTGGCGGCAGCAGAACCTGAGCGCGCTGACCGCCATGACGCCCAGACGTGTTGACAAACAGGAAGGAAGAGCCTGAAAAATTTCACAATAACAGAATGTGATTCATAAATCAATTAATACAGTGATTAGCATCATCAAGTGCTCAGAGAACATCTAGAGTTAAAAGAAAAGGCTGAATATAAATTTGAAGTGACTAAAGGTAAGCAAGGCTAAGACATATTGACAGACTGAGCTGAAAACCTACGAAATCAAAGGTGTCAAATTAAGCTGTGTGTGTGTGTGTGTGTGTGTGTGTGTGTGTGTGTGTGTGTGTGTGTGTGTGTGTGTGTGTGTGTGTGTGTGTGTGCGTGTGTGTGTGTGCATGTGTGACATAATGTCAATCATCCCAGTTGGGTTCTTCATGTCTCTTTCTGCAAAGTCTCTGTGGAATTGAAATCACTCTGAGCTTTTGATGTGGAGTGTGCCTTTTTCTGTGTATGTGTGTATGAAGTTGAAAGGTGTCTCCATGGTAACCACAGCCAGGCTTTAACAAGCAATGCGCGATGGTGTGGTGATGATGGGGTTATGGAGGAATGGTGTGGTGATGGAGTAATGGTGTGGTGTTTATGAGGTTATGGAGTAATGGTGTGGTGATGGAGTAATGGTGTGGTGATGGAGTAATGGTGTGGTGTTGAGGAGGTGATGGAGTAATGGTGTGGTGATGGAGTAATGGTGTGGTGATGGAGTAATGGTGTGGTGTTTATGAGGTTATGGAGTAATGGTGTGGTGATGGAGTAATGGTGTGGTGTTTATGAGGTTATGGAGTAATGGTGTGGTGATGGAGTAATGGTGTGGTGTTGATGATGTGATGAAGTAATGGTGTGGTGTTGAGGTGATGGAGTAATGGTGTGGTGTTGGTGAGGTAATGGTGTGGTGATGGAGTAATGGTGTGTTGTTGATGAGGTGATGAAGTAATGGTGTGGTGATGGAGTAATGGTGTGGTGTTGCTGAGGTTATAGAGTAATGGTGTGGTGATGGAGTAATGGTGTGGTGATGGAGTAATGGTGTGGTGTTGCTGAGGTTATAGAGTAATGGTGTGGTGATGGAGTAATGGTGTGGTGTTGCTGAGGTTATAGAGTAATGGTGTGGTGTTGATGAGGTGATGGAGTAATGGTGTAGTGTTGATGAGGTTTTGAAATAATGGTGTGGTGATGGAGTAATGGTGTAGTGTTGATGAGGTGATGAAGTAATGGAGCAATGGTATTTGATGGAGTAATGGTGTGATGTTGCTGACATTATGGAGTAATGATGTGGTGGTGGAGTAATGGTGTGATGTTGCTGAGGTTATGGAGTAATGAAGTGGTGGTGGAGTAATGGTGTGGTGGTGGATTTGATGGTGGTATGGGTGGTAGTTCGGTGGTTGTTTCTGGTGGTGGTTTAGGTGGTGGTTCAGTGGTTGGTTGTGGTGGTTCTGGTGGTGGTTTAGGTGGTGGTTTAGGTGGTGGTTCTGGTGGTGGTTTGGGTGGTGGTTTGGCAGTTGGTTCTGGTGGTGGTGGTTCTGGTGGTGGTTTGGGTGGTGGTTCAGTGGTTGGTTCTTGTGGTGGTGGTTCTGGTGGTGGTTTAGGTGGTGGTTCAGTGGTTGGTTCTTGTGGTGGTGGTTCTGGTTGTGGTTCAGTGGTTGGTTTTGGTGGTGGTGGTTCTGGTGGTGGTTTAGGTGGTGGTTCAGTGGTTGGTTCTTGTGGTGGTGGTTCTGGTGGTGGTTTAGGTGGTGGTTCAGTGGTTGGTTCTTGTGGTGGTGGTTCTGGTTGTGGTTCAGTGGTTGGTTTTGGTGGTGGTGGTTCTGGTGGTGGTTTAGGTGGTGGTTCAGTGGTTGGTTCTTGTGGTGGTGGTTCTGGTGGTGGTTTAGGTGGTGGTTCAGTGGTTGGTTGTGGTGGTGGTTTGGCAGTTGGTTCTGGTGGTGGTTAGTTATTGGTTCTGGAGGTGGTTCTTGAGATCTGGATGGTTCTGATGCTGCTGGTGGTTTTGCTATTGGCTTTCCTTCTTCGGGTTGTTTTGGCTCTGGGAAGTGCTGTGGTTCTGGAAGTGGTTGTGAGGGTTCTGGTTCTGATGATGATTGTTAGAATAGAATAGAAAATACTTTATCAAACGCTTCTTGAGGTTCTGGTAACTGATTCTGGTGAATGGGATAACGCTGCAGTTGGACTAAACATGTTGACCTGTGTGAGTGTCGGAGGTCAACGCAGCCAGAGGATCTCTCCAAC
The DNA here is from genome assembly GCF_963422515.1 of Blennius ocellaris. Classification (NCBI taxonomy): domain Eukaryota; kingdom Metazoa; phylum Chordata; class Actinopteri; order Blenniiformes; family Blenniidae; genus Blennius; species Blennius ocellaris. The sequence goes on from NC_137668.1 coordinate 5,621,214, forward strand.
CCAAGATTCAGGAAAAGTTCAGTGAATCAGAAGTGACGGCTGTCTGAAGCTGATTCGCAATTGTTTTCCGTGGTTCATTGATTGCCTTGGTGAAAACAAATGGAGGTTTGGGATCATGGTGGCAATGCCCCCTGCTATTTACATTACATTGTAGCACATGTCAGACGTAAACATGTTATCGTCAGGTGTAAACATGTTAAAGGTCCCATATTCTAGTAAATGGACTTTTCTGGTCTTTAAACATGATCAAAGTGTTATTTGGGGTTCATATAATCCCAAAGTGTTTTTTCATTGATTCCCTCCAGCTTAAGTTCACAGTGACCTTTCTCTGTTCCAACTGGTGGGGGAGCTCAACACCTTGATTCTATTTGATGACGTCACAGAGCTGGAGAAGCCCCGCCTCCAGGAAGATTGACATGAGGAGAAACCAAAACAAGACACGCCCACCAATGTGCCAAGGAGCCTCTTCTCTGCTCTCTCAGTCTCTGCTGCTTCACATTGAACTGCTGTTTTTGTTGTTCCACATCTGTTTTCACCTTCATGTCCACTGGAGAAAATGTGTTTTCACCATCATGTCCACTGGAGAAAATGTGTTTTCACCATCATGTCCACTGGAGAAAATGTGTTTTCACCATCATGTCCCCTGGAGAAAATGTGTTTTCACCTTCATGTCCCCTGGAGAAAATGTGTTTTCACCTTCATGTCCACTGGAGAAAATGTGTTTTCACCTTCATGTCCACTGGAGAAAATGTGTTTTCACCTTCATGTCCACTAGAGAAAATGTGTTTTCACCTTCATGTCCACTGGAGAAAATGTGTTTTCACTTTCATGTCCACTGGAGAAAATGTGTTTTCACCTTCATGTCCACTGGAGAAAATGTGTTTTCACCTTCATGTCCACTGGAGAAAATGTGTTTTCCCCTTCATGTCCACTGGAGAAAATGTGTTTTCACCTTCATGTCCACTGGAGAAAATGTGTTTTCACCTTCATGTCCACTGGAGAAAATGTGTTTTCACCTTCATGTCCACTGGAGAAAATGTGTTTTCACCTTCATGTCCACTGGAGAAAATGTGTTTTCACCTTCATGTCCACTGGAGAAAATGTGTTTTCACCTTCATGTCCACTGGAGAAAATGTGTTTTCACCTTCATGTTCACTGGAGAAAATGTGTTTTCACCTTCATGTCCACTGGAGAAAATGTGTTTTCACCTTGATGTCCCCTGGAGAAAATGTGTTTTCACCTTCATGTCCCCTGGAGAAAATGTGTTTTCACCTTCATGTCCACTGGAGAAAATGTGTTTTCACCTTCATGTCCACTGGAGAAAATGTGTTTTCACCTTCATGTCCACTGGAGAAAATGTGTTTTCACCTTCATGTCCACTGGAGAAAATGTGTTTTCACCTTCATGTCCACTGGAGAAAATGTGTTTTCACCTTCATGTCCACTGGAGAAAATGTGTTTTCACCTTCATGTCCACTGGAGAAAATGTGTTTTCAGGTACCAGTATGGTTCCTCACTATTTGTCTTGTGGAAGAAGAAGCCCAGTGGCCAATGTGGCTGGACTTGTTGTTCTTTTCCACAAACAATGTTTGTTTGTGAGCGACTCTTCACCAAAGCAGCTTCCAGAACTACGGTACTTTGAAACTGGACTTCCTCAGAAGCTCCTCTTGAAACCTGCTGCTATTCCCACAATAAAAGACTAACGAGGGCCGAGATGTGTCAGTACATTACTACAACTACCAGGTGAGCTGCTGGCTACGTCACCCAGGGGGTGGAGGAGGCGGCTGTGGGCTGGGCTGCAGTCTCCGTGAGGGTGGAGGAGGTGAGAACCACCATCATGAGAGGTGACGTCAGCTCAGTCCAAGAAATACTAGAATTTCACTAGTTGTGAGTGTTTCTACTGGATCAGACACATTATTATCCACATGAGCAGAGGAGGGACTGGAACATGGAATATAGACAAATATGGGTCCTTTAATATCAGGTGTAAACATGTTATCATCAGGTGTAAACATGTTATCATCAGGTGTAAACATGTTAATGTCATGTGGGTGAGGTGTAAACATGTTATCGTCAGGTGTAAACATGTTATCGTCAAGTTTAAACATGTTATCGTCAGGAGTAAACATGCTAATGCCAGGTGTAAACATGTTTGTCAGGTGTAAACATGTTAATGCCATATGGGTGAGGTGTAAACATGTTAATGTCAGGTGAGTGAGGTGTAAACATATCATCAGGTGTAAACATGTTAATGCCATATGGGTGAGGTGTAAACATGTTAATGTCAGGTGAGTGAGGTGTAAACATATCATCAGGTGTAAACATGTTAATGTCATATGGGTGAGGTGTAAACATGTTAATGTCAGGGGGATGAGGTGTAAACATGTTATCGTCAGGTGTAAACGTGTTATCGTCAGGTGTAAACGTGTTATCGTCAGGTGTAAACGTGTTATCGTCAGGTGTAAACGTGTTATCGTCAGGAGTAAACATGTTATCGTCAGGAGTAAACGTGTTATCGTCAGGAGTAAACATGTTATCGTCAGGAGTAAACATGTTATCGTCAGGTGTACTCATGTTATCGTCAGGTGTAAACATGTTATCGTCAGGAGTAAACGTGTTATCGTCAGGTGTAGACGTGTTATCGTCAGGTGTAAACATGTTATCGTCAGGAGTAAACATGTTATCGTCAGGTGTAAACATGTTATCGTCAGGTGTAAACATGTTATCGTCAGGAGTAAACGTGTTATCGTCAGGAGTAAACATGTTATCGTCAGGTGTAAACATGTTATCGTCAGGAGTAAACGTGTTATCGTCAGGTGTAAACATGTTATCGTCAGGAGTAAACATGTTATCGTCAGGTGTAAACATGTTATCGTCAGGAGTAAACGTGTTATCGTCAGGTGTAAACGTGTTATCGTCAGGAGTAAACATGTTATCGTTAGGTGTAAACATGTTATCGTCAGGAGTAAACGTGTTATCGTCAGGTGTAAACATGTTATCGTCAGGAGTAAACATGTTATCGTCAGGTGTAAACATGTTATCGTCAGGAGTAAACATGTTATCGTCAGGTGTACTCATGTTATCGTCAGGTGTAAACATGTTATCGTCAGGTGTAAACATGTTATCGTCAGGTGTAAACATGTTATCGTCAGGAGTAAACGTGTTATCGTCAGGTGTAAACGTGTTATTGTCAGGAGTAAACATGCTATTGTCAGGAGAAAACATGTTATCGTCAGGAGTAAACATGTTATCGTCAGGAGTAAACATGTTATCGTCAGGTGTACTCATTTTATCGTCAGGTGTAAACATGTTATCGTCAGGTGTAAACATGTTATCGTCAGGTGTAAACATGTTATCGTCAGGAGTAAACGTGTTATCGTCAGGTGTAAACGTGTTATCGTCAGGAGTAAACGTGTTATCGTCAGGAGAAAACATGTTATCGTCAGGAGTAAACATGTTATCGTCAGGAGTAAACATGTTATCGTCAGGAGTAAACATGTTATCATCAGGAGTAAACATGTTATCGTCAGGAGTAAACATGTTATCGTCAGGAGTAAACATGTTATCGTCAGGTGTAAACATGTTATCGTCAGGTGTAAACATGTTATCGTCAGGTGTAAACATGTTATCGTCAGGTGGGTGAGGCGTAAACACTTCCACTGACAAAAAGTGAAAAAGCTCATTGCTGACTTGTAAAGGCCACATAGCTCCCTACATGTGTCCAAACCCTTTATAATGGCATTTATTGTCCAGAACCTAGTCAGAGGATAAAAATATAATTTGATTATTATAATTATTGTCATTGTTGTTATTATTTTGTTAGCTATGTTGTATTATTGAATATTTATTCCTTTCGATTTATGAATGTAATGGTGAATTGGGGAAGTTACCGGTATATCAGAGGAGCAGGTTGCGCCGTCAGATGTGACGTCACATGCCAACTTGAGACACCTGCCAGAGCCGCGATGCTGTGCAGCCAACCTTTTATGGATCATCCTTTGTGTTTTACTCAATCGGCCTTTGACGGGTGGATTATCGCTTCACGGAGCTGCTGGGATTGTCTGGTCCAACTTCGGATTCATGGGAGGGCAGACGCTTGGTGTTTGTAAGTACCTGGGCTGCCGATGGCCACGAAGCCAGCTCCCTGTTGTTGTGTTACCCCGTAGAACCCAGCCTGTGGTGGGAACAGTGCTTCTGGGTCTGGACTGCATGTTGATGGACTACCAAACTTTAGTTTTTCTTAAGCCTCAGTGCGTAGTTTTGTGTTTTTGTGAATGGGTTTAGGCTCAAGCATTTGGGTGGGTCACGCTTTAAACTGCCTGCACTGAAAATATACGGCGAATAACTAAAGTCAAAGCTATTATGTTTGTTTGTGTGTTTGTATTCACCCCTGCTGTGCTGATGAGACCGATCTGCCCGATATCTCAAAGTGTGTTGTAGCTTTATTGCCTGGAAGTGACAGGTGGATTGTTACAGTCTGGCCAAGTTGCTGATTATGTCAGAGTAATTAGAATACACAATGCACTAACCAGTATACAAGATAGTTTTCTTGTTACTGGTAAAAGTAATGGAGTTACAGTTACTTGAGAAGTAGATTCTGATAGCACTGACGACAACAGTCAGTGGTTGTCTCAGATGGACAAACCCAGCCGGCTGGTGTCCGTGCTTCTTCGCTCTTCTGCCTCATTAACCCCCCACCCTCTGCTCACCTGCCAGCCAATCACAGAGCACCCCATCCATCTGTAAACCAATCACATCACAGCCAGCTCCCATACACACGCACAGTAATTCTATTACAGACCTGAATGAAGACGTGAGGAGAGACAGCTGCAGCAAATTTATCACACTCACGCACACACACACACACACACACACACACACACACACACACACACACACACACACACACACACACACACACACACACACACACACACACACACACACACACACACACACACACACACACACACACACACACACACACACACACGCAATGTCTGTGTGTGAGTGTTTCCTGCTCTCAAAGGTTTTTTCAGGATGTGAGTGAAGAACCTTCAACACAATAGGAGTCCGATTTAAAGGAGCAGTTCTACATGTAACACACACACACACACACGCACACACACACACACACACACACACACACACACACACACACACACACACACACACACACACACACACACACACACACACAGTCAAATTTGTGAAGCTTTTTCAGCGAGGAATGCAGTACAAGAGCCGAGTTACTGGAGAATATCTGTCAGCATGTCGGTGGAACATTGGAGGTGCTTCAGATGGTCACCAAGTTAACCAGGAAGTAAAACAACAAAGTAAAAGTAAAGCTCCCACTGCACCATTTCTATCCAATCCAGGACCTGGAGGCTCAGCTGAGCTGCTCCAGAAACCACTGGGGAGCATCATGTATTCATAGTAAACTGCGAAAACACTTTTGAGGTAAACAAACAATATGTACACACTAGTTTTTAGTCGCCCTGGTCTCTTTTTTTCTCGATTATTTGCGTTGTGTTTGAGGTTTATTTGAACCAAGAAACAAATTAAATAAATGATTAAACTGAATAAATTCCAGACATCCAGATATACAGTGTATATTTATATATACAGATGATTTTGTAGTTTATTTTTTTCCAACAACATTCTGATTTTCTTTTTGATTAGTATTTATAAATAACGTGATGTTCATATGGCATAACTAATTATAGGGGGCCGTATTAAATGTAACAATACAAGCTACAGCTGTATTTTAACATTATGTATTATGTAAATAATTCTACAAGCTTGGTGAAACAATGTGTGTGTTTTTTCTCCACTGTCACTCGGAAATGTTCTGAGTCCAGCGTAAAGGGAGGGTCAGAGACTCACTGCGGGCGAGCGATCTAAACCACTGAAACGAGTCGAATTGGGCGAGCGAGCTGACCCTCTGAAATGAGCTGAGTCGGGCGAGTGAGGTGAATCACTGAAAAGAGCGCAGGAGCACTCTCAGTAAGTCGGCCTGGTCAGTAAGGAGCGCGAGTGCATGGAACTTGGTGTCTGAAGAGGTTAAACTGGTTACAACATATAAGGCCTTCACAAAAAAATGAAAATGTGGCTTATCAACACATACAGTTGCCAACACTAAAAGATAAGCCTGTTGTGATGTTTTTACATCATAGCCAGGGGACTACAGATGAAAACTAGCCTTCTGGCTAATTCTGGCATTTTTTAAATCATGTGTAACCATGTGTTTTATGAAATTGCACTGTCCCCTTTGAAAGAAAGAGAGAGAGAGAGAGAGAGAGAGAGAGAGAGAGAGAGAGAGTTGAGTCGGGCGAGCGAGCTGAACCACTGAAAGAGATGAGGAGGGCGAGCAAGCTGAACCACTGAAAGAGATGAGTTGGGTGAGCGAGCTGAACCTCTGAGACGAGCTGAACCACTGAAATGCATTGAGTAGGGCGAGCGAGCTGAACTACTGCAACGACATGAGTCGAGTGAACGAGTTGAACCACTGAAACGAGTTGAATTGGGCGAGTGAGCTGAACTTCTGAAATTAGATGAGTCAAGCTAGCCAGCTGAACCACTGCAACGAGATGTGTCGGGCGAGCGAGTTGAACCGCTGAAATGAGATTAGTCAGGCGAGCGAGCTGAACCGCTGATATGAGATTAGTCAGGCGAGCGAGTTGAACCGCTGAAATGAGATTAGTCAGGCGAGCGAGCTGAACCGCTGATATGAGATTAGTCAGGCGAGCGAGTTGAACCGCTGAAATGAGATTAGTCAGGCGAGCGAGTTGAACCGCTGAAATGAGATTAGTCAGGCGAGCGAGTTGAACCGCTGAAATGAGATTAGTCAGGCGAGCGAGTTGAACCGCTGAAATGAGATTAGTCAGGCGAGCGAGTTGAACCGCTGAAATGAGATTAGTCAGGCGAGCGAGCTGAACCGCTGATATGAGATTAGTCAGGCGAGCGAGTTGAACCGCTGAAATGAGATTAGTCAGGCGAGCGAGTTGAACCGCTGAAATGAGATTAGTCAGGCGAGCGAGCTGAACCGCTGAAATGAGATTAGTCAGGCGAGCGAGTTGAACCGCTGAAATGAGATTAGTCAGGCGAGCGAGTTGAACCGCTGAAATGAGATTAGTCAGGCGAGCGAGTTGAACCGCTGAAATGAGATTAGTCAGGCGAGCGAGCTGAACCGCTGATATGAGATTAGTCAGGCGAGCGAGTTGAACCGCTGAAATGAGATTAGTCAGGCGAGCGAGTTGAACCGCTGAAATGAGATTAGTCAGGCGAGCGAGTTGAACCGCTGAAATGAGATTAGTCAGGCGAGCGAGTTGAACCGCTGAAATGAGATTAGTCAGGCGAGCGAGTTGAACCGCTGAAATGAGATTAGTCAGGCGAACGAGTTGAACCGCTGAAATGAGATTAGTCAGGCGAGCGAGCTGAACCGCTGAAATGAGATTAGTCAGGCGAGCGAGCTGAACCGCTGAAATGAGATTAGTCAGGCGAGCGAGTTGAACCGCTGAAATGAGATTAGTCAGGCGAGCGAGTTGAACCGCTGAAATGAGATTAGTCAGGCGAGCGAGTTGAACCGCTGAAATGAGATTAGTCAGGCGAGCGAGCTGAACCGCTGAAATGAGATTAGTCAGGCGAGCGAGCTGAACCGCTGAAATGAGATTAGTCAGGCGAGCGAGCTGAACCGCTGAAATGAGATTAGTCAGGCGAGCGAGTTGAACCGCTGAAATGAGATTAGTCAGGCGAGCGAGTTGAACCGCTGAAATGAGATTAGTCAGGCGAGCGAGCTGAACCGCTGAAATGAGATTAGTCAGGCGAGCGAGTTGAACCGCTGAAATGAGATTAGTCAGGCGAGCGAGTTGAACCGCTGAAATGAGATTAGTCAGGCGAGCGAGCTGAACCGCTGAAATGAGATTAGTCAGGCGAGCGAGCTGAACCGCTGAAATGAGATTAGTCAGGCGAGCGAGCTGAACCGCTGAAATGAGATTAGTCAGGCGAGCGAGTTGAACCGCTGAAATGAGATTAGTCAGGCGAGCGAGTTGAACCGCTGAAATGAGATTAGTCAGGCGAGCGAGTTGAACCGCTGAAATGAGATTAGTCAGGCGAGCGAGTTGAACCGCTGAAATGAGATTAGTCAGGCGAGCGAGTTGAACCGCTGAAATGAGATTAGTCAGGCGAGCGAGCTGAACCGCTGAAATGAGATTAGTCAGGCGAGCGAGCTGAACCGCTGAAATGAGATTAGTCAGGCGAGCGAGTTGAACCGCTGAAATGAGATTAGTCAGGCGAGCGAGCTGAACCGCTGAAATGAGATTAGTCAGGCGAGCGAGTTGAACCGCTGAAATGAGATTAGTCAGGCGAGCGAGCTGAACCGCTGAAATGAGATTAGTCAGGCGAGCGAGTTGAACCGCTGAAATGAGATTAGTCAGGCGAGCGAGTTGAACCGCTGAAATGAGATTAGTCAGGCGAGCGAGCTGAACCGCTGAAATGAGATTAGTCAGGCGAGCGAGTTGAACCGCTGAAATGAGATTAGTCAGGCGAGCGAGCTGAACCGCTGAAATGAGATTAGTCAGGCGAGCGAGTTGAACCGCTGAAATGAGATTAGTCAGGCGAGCGAGTTGAACCGCTGAAATGAGATTAGTCAGGCGAGCGAGCTGAACCGCTGAAATGAGATGAGTAGGACGAGCAAGCTGAAAGCCTCATGTGACCTTAAGGAGCCGGTAGCTAGTGTGCTTAGCAGCTATTAGCGCTCGGGGCGCTAGGAGCAGTGCAATTGCTTTTCCCACAGGGCAACTCCAGTGAGTAATGGGATATATTTATAAGGTGCAATTCAAGTAGCAGCAGCACAACAGTTACATTTGTTTTCCTCTCTGCAGCTGGACGGCTGGAGCAAGAATGACTCAGTGAAACAGTTAATGAACGTGATGATTCATGAGTCACCGTTCAGTAAAGTGACTCGTGGGGTTTGAATGATTCGTTCAAACTTGCACATCACAACTGTGTGTGCGTGTACCTTCTGAAGGTCACATGGGGACTAACATACAGAAGATGTTCTTATCAAGTTTATAATATCAATTTTATTGTGAACGGACCATGAGAGCCTTTTTTCCTGTTGCTCTTTCACAAATGTGCTAGAAAACCTCGACTTTTCGAGAGAAAATTAAGCTAAAGAGAACTCAGAGTCCATTCCTGAGGAGCTCCAGATAGCGTTCTGCCAGAGGCTGAGCCCTGCTCACCATCAGTCTTCTCCATCTTTAGGTTCACTTTGCACACACACACACACACACACACACACACACACACACACACACACACACACACACACACACACACACACACACACACACACACACACAAGTAAATCTGTGTTCAAAGGGTGAATGTCGTCTTGCATGCCGACACGCTGATAAATACTTTAACATATTTATTAACCAAAACACACACACACACAACTTTTTTATTATTTATTAACAGTGTTTGAAGCCCCCCCAACCCCCTTCTCTCCCTCACTCCCTTATTTGTCCTCACTAACTCGTAAACAGTGTTTACAGGCAAAATCCAGCTTGTGTGTGTGTGTGTGTGTGTGTGTGTGTGTGTGTGTGTGTGTGTGTGTGTGTGTGTGTGTGTGTGTGTGTGTGTGTGTGTGTGTGTGTGTGTGTGTGTGTGTGTGTGTGTGTGTGTGTGTGAGATCTGTCTTGAGATTCATAGCTGACTTTGTGTTTGTGTATTTGTTTGTCGATTTGTGGTGTTTAAAAGTAGTTCTGACCTCCAGGTCTCTTTGACATAGAAAGGCATTGTAGGATTTATCACAGTCACACAGGCAGGGTGTGTGTGTGCGTGTGTGTGTGTGTGTGTGTGTGTGTGTGTGTGTGTATTCTATGTACAGCTGGCAGTGAGCTGATAACAGCCCTATTACAAATATTAACACACGCACGCACGCACGCACGCACGCACGCACACACACACACACACACACACACACACACACACACACACACACACACACACACACACACACACACACACACACACACACACACACACACACACACACACACACACACACACACACACAGAAAGGCCCTCCCCAATTGCAGTAAATCAAAAGTCTGATACTCTGGCATTTCATTGGTACTCCACTGTGATTGACAGGCTGTAGCCTGAGAACCTTCCAGTCAGTCAGTGGTTCTGCTAACCCCACTTCCTGTTTGATCTGGACCACAGTCTCTTCAGGTTCTGTTCACTTCCTGTTTGATCTGGACCACAGTCTCTTCGGGGTCCGTTCACTTCCTGTTTGATCTGGACCACAGTCTCTTCAGGTTCTGTTCACTTCCTGTTTGATCTGGACCACAGTCTCTTCAGGTTCTGTTCACTTCCTGTTTGATCTGGATCAGAGTCTCTTCAGGAACAAACTGTTTGGTGCACACTCCCACCAACACTGAACCGGAGTCTGACTTTGTTTACTAACAATCTTTCAAGTGGGCGAGGTCAGAGAATGTGCACAATGCATTCTGGGTAGTAGACAAACAAAGCTACCCAAGGGAATCAGAAGAAGCAGGCACAGAAAGAAAAAGTTGAAAAATATTGTACGGCCAGACGTGGAGTAGAGAGGAGAAAGTCGAGAGGAGGAAGTAGATGGGAAGAGGTAGAGGAGGAAGTAGAGAGGAGGTAGTAGAGAGGAGGAAGCAGTGAGGAAGAAGTAGAGATGAGGAAGTCGTGAGGAGTACGTAGAGAGGAAGAGGTAGTGAGGAAGAGGTATTGAGGAAGAAGTGAGGAGGAAGTAGTGATGAAGAAGTAGAGAGGAGGAAGCAGAGAGGAAGAGGTAGTAAGGAAGAGGTAGTGAGGAGGAAGTTGAAAGGAAGTAGTGATGAAGAAGTAGAGAGGGGGAAGTAGAGAGGAAGGAGTAGTGAGGAGAAAGTAGAGAGGAGGAAGTAGAGAGGAAGGAGTAGTGAGGAGAAAGTAGAGAGGAGGAAGTAGAGAGGAAGGAGTAGTGAGGAGAAAGTAGAGAGGAGGAAGTAGAGAGGAAGGAGTAGTGAGGAGAAAGTAGAGAGGAGGAAGTAGAGAGGAGGAATAGAAAGGAAGAGGTAGAGAAAGAAGTGGAGGAAGAAGCACAGCGCAGCATTAGACACCAACTCCCACCCACTGCTCCTCCTCCACCTCGGTGTAGCATTGGAGACCACCTCCCACCCACTACTCCTGGACCCCCTGCTCCTCCACCCACTGCTCCTCCTTCTCCACCTCAACGCAGCATTGGACGCCACATCCCACCCACTGCTCCTCCACCCACTGCTCCTCCACCCACTGCTCCTCCTTCACCTCAGTGCAGCATTGGACACCACATCCCACCCACTGCTCCTCCACACACTGCTCCTCCACCCACTGCTCCTCCTCCACCTCGGTGTAGCATTGGAGACCACCTCCCACCCACTGCTCCTGGACCCCCTGCTCGTCCACCCACTGCTCCTCCACCCACTGCTCCTCCTTCACCTCAATGCAGCATTGGACACCACTTCCCACCCACTACTCCTGGACCCCCTGCTGGCAGAGGGATTGCTGGTGCTGGTCTATCCTGGTTCACATCAAACCTCACTGACCATCAACACTCCATGCAACTAGGTAATCAGAAGTTTGGCTGTGTGGGTGTTTCACTGGGTGTCCTGCTGGGTCCACTTTTCTTTATTATTTACATCCTCCCCTTGGGCACACTCCTCCATCACCAAGGAATTCAGTTTCATTGTTATGTTGCTGGCACACAGGTCTCCATCGCTTCCAAACCCACCACTGCCATCCCTCCCGCCTCTCTCATCACATGCCTGGAGGACATCCGGAGCTGGATGAGTGGAAACCTCCTGAAGCTAAACGGCAATAAAAACCAAAGCTCTGCTCATCGGCTCCAAATCCACCTCACTAAACTACAACGCAACCCAGCTCCATCCGTCATCGTTGGAATCGTCGACAGGATCTCTGAACCCCCCCCAAAGTCAAGAGCCTGGGTATCACTCTGGACAGCACCCTCTTATTTGCCCCTCATATCCAAAACACCACCTGGACTGTATGCTTCTACCTCTGCAGCATCCCCAGACTCTGCCCATCACTGTCCCAACCCAAGACTGAAATCATGGTTCACTCTTTTGTCACGCCTCACATTGACTATTGCAACTTCCTCCTCACGGACAGTCCCAAACTCATCACTTCCTCCTTACTGGATATCTCCCCATCACCGTCAAAACTACACCCCCCCCCCCCCAACCCTCCCCCAGCAAACTCATCACGTCCTCACCAGACCCCCACCAAGTCATCACATCCTCACCAGACCCCCACCAAGGCATCACGTCCTCACCAGACCCCCACCAAGTCATCACATCCTCACCAGACCCCCACCAAGTCATCAGTCCTCACCAGACCCCCACCAAGTCATCATGTCCTCACCAGACCCCCACCAAGTCATCACGTCCTCACCAGACCCCCACCAAGTCATCATGTCCTCACCAGACCCCCACCAAGTCATCAGTCCTCACCAGACCCCCACCAAGTCATCACGTCCTCACCAGACCCCCACCAAGTCATCATGTCCTCACCAGACCCCCACCAAGTCATCACCTCCTCACCAGACCCCCACCAAGTCATCATGTCCTCACCAGACCCCCACCAAGTCATCACGTCCTCACCAGACCCCCACCAAGTCATCATGTCCTCACCAGACCCCCACCAAGTCATCAGTCCTCACCAGACCCCCACCAAGTCATCACGTCCTCACCAGACCCCCACCAAGTCATCAAGTCCTCACCAGACCCCCACCAAGTCATCACGTCCTCACCAGACCCCCACCAAGTCATCACATCCTCACCAGACCCCCACCAAGTCATCACGTCCTCACCAGACCCCCACCAAGTCATCACGTCCTCACCAGACCCCCACCAAGTCATCAGTCCTCACCAGACCCCCACCAAGTCATCACATCCTCACCAGACCCCCACCAAGTCATCACGTCCTCACCAGACCCCCACCAAGTCATCACCTCCTCACCAGACCCCCACCAAGTCATCACCTCCTCACCAGACCCCCACCAAGTCATCAGTCCTCACCAGACCCCCACCAAGTCATCATGTCCTCACCAGACCCCCACCAAGTCATCATGTCCTCACCAGACCCCCACCAAGTCATCAGTCCTCACCAGACCCCCACCAAGTCATCATGTCCTCACCAGACCCCCACCAAGTCATCATGTCCTCACCAGACCCCCACCAAGTCATCACGTCCTCACCAGACCCCCACCAAGTCATCATGTCCTCACCAGACCCCCACCAAGTCATCACGTCCTCACCAGACCCCCACCAAGTCATCACGTCCTCACCAGACCCCCACCAAGTCATCACCTCCTCACCAGACCCCCACCAAGTCATCACGTCCTCACCAGACCCCCACCAAGTCATCAGTCCTCACCAGACCCCCACCAAGTCATCACGTCCTCACCAGACCCCCACCAAGTCATCAGTCCTCACCAGACCCCCACCAAGTCATCACGTCCTCACCAGACCCCCACCAAGTCATCACCTCCTCACCAGACCCCCACCAAGTCATCACGTCCTCACCAGACCCCCACCAAGTCATCACATCCTCACCAGACCCCCACCAAGTCATCACCTCCTCACCAGACCCCCACCAAGTCATCACCTCCTCACCAGACCCCCACCAAGTCATCACGTCCTCACCAGACCCCCACCAAGTCATCAGTCCTCACCAGACCCCCACCAAGTCATCACGTCCTCACCAGACCCTCACCAGACCCCCACCAAGTCATCATGTCCTCACCAGACCCCCACCAGACACCCAGCACACTCATCGCGTCCTCACCTCAAAAGCTCCTCCACAATCTCGCTTCCACTTACCTCCATGACCTCCATCATGAACACACTCCATCCCTCACCCTCCACTCAACGTCTGCTGGACTTCTCACAATGTCACTCCTCACCACCATGGCTACTCACCATCACCATGTCACTCCAGTACATCATTCAAGTCTAAACGCCAAACCCACCTGATCAAACTTGCTTATGCACTTTAATTGGACACTGTGTACCTCACTTCATTTCACTTGTTTGTTTTTTTTTATGATCTTTTGATGTCTTGGTCTTTTATTCTCTGTAAGGTGACCTTGGGTGACCTGAAAAGTGTTTCCCAGTGTGAAAGGCCCCTTAAGCCCCGTTTCAACTGCACAAAAAGTGTGGGAATGGACAGGTATAGTCCTTTAAGGTTTGGGTTTCCACTGCAAGAATTTGGGATTTTCCGGAAACAACCGCTCCAAAGGTGGTCGCTTTTCTGCCACCCCTGCGTTGGGGTACTCAGGACCATAGAACATGTCTGAGTTTGAGGAGCCATCTGCTGATTGGTCAGTGATTTACTACACGCTCTAAACATTTTAATATGTTGGCTATCTGAATCCTCTGTTGTTAACATAATCAGCTTTGCACTGGTTGATTTTTTTGTTTTTGCTGCGCAACTTTGATGTTGCTTTCAAAAACAGCAGACACGAGGCAGGGACGGACTCTGGAGCTAACCGCTCATCGCGTCGCTGGCCAGTGCAACATGATGCAACACCGGCCAGCGCTCGCTCTCTCTGAAACAACACAAAAGTTGAGGCGTGGCACTCGAGCTAACCGGCCAGCCGCCAGAGCGCACTCCGATGTGGGGAGACAAAACAAAACGAGTGCAAAGCGGAGGATGTAAACAACAGGATTCATAAGGTCCAGATCTGCCGCCCCGGCTGAGATTGCTGTTGCAATGTCACATATATGTGGAGCTCTAAGCCCCACCTACATTTTAAGCTACCTTTCTGTAGCAGAAACGTGAACCAGGTTTGGCTCTGATTAGGTTGGCTCTGCAACGCTCCCCTCCGTCCCTGCACTTTTTGTGTGGCGGAAATGTGGCTCTAGACTGAAGAAACTGAAAAACCAGAAGACGCTATGGCACAAGACATTGTGTGTGTGTGTGTGTGTGTGTGTGTGTGTGTGTGTGTGTGTGTGTGTGTGTGTGTGTGTGTGTGTGTGTGTGTGTGTGTGTGTGTGTGTGTGTGTGTGTGTGTGTGTGTGTGTTCATGAACTTTCTCTAGGAGGCAGTACTTCATTGTTTGAACTTGGGTGGGTGATGGGGGTAAGGGGGGAGGGGGGCTGATAAATCAGGGTAGCAGGACACTAACCACCTCCTCCTCTGTGTCCTCGTTCAGGCTGTCTCTCACCTGATTGGGTCTGTGATTTAGGAGTGCTGCATTCTCATTCGTCAGCGGCTTAACCTCAGCAAACATGTGAAAAATGGCTGCTTCATTTTGTTTGTGTGTGTGTGTGTGTGTGTGTGTGTGTGTGTGTGTGTGTGTGTGTGTGTGTGTGTGTGTGTGTGTGTGTGTGTGTGTGTGTGTGTGTGTGTGTGTGTGTGCGCGCGCGTGCGTGTGGCTCAATCGTAGATAGTCCAGAAGCTGCAGCAGCGTGATGCCTCCAGGTACATCTACAGCAGTGCATTAAAACACTTCTGTTCGATAGCTCATTACAGTGTCGCTCGCGGTCCCTGAGGAGGAGCTCCCTCTCAGTCATAGGAGAAATGGAGGAGGTGCAGGCTGCAGGAGCTCCCACTCACTAAGAAGAGAGATGGAGGAGGTGCAGGCTGCAGGAGCTCCCACTCACTAAGAAGAGAGATGGAGGAGGTGCAGGCTGCAGGAGCTTAGCACACTGCCTGCAGTGGCTGAACAGCTGAAAAGGAACGAGCAGTGAAGCCCAGTCAGGGCTGAGTTACTGGTACAACACATTGCCGGAGCTATATGAGCTACAAAAACTACACAAGCTACGTAAACTACATGAGTTAGTAAGACTACATTAGCTACAAAAAAACACAAGCTACTAAAACTGCATTAGCTACAAAAAAAACACAAGCTACTCAAACTACATAAGCTACTAAAACTACATGAGCTACAAAAACTACACAAGCTACTAAAACTACATAAGCTACTAAAACTACAAAAACTACAAAACAAAACAAAAACTACAAAACAAAACAAAGACTACAAAAACTAGACAAGCTACTAAAACTGCATAAGCTACTAAAACTACATAAGCTACTAAAACTACATGAGCTACAAAAAAAACACAAGCTACTAAAACTACATGAGCTACAAAAACTACACAAGCTACTAAAACTACATGAGCTACAAAAAAAACACAAGCTACTAAAACTACATGAGCTACAAAAAAAACACAAGCTACTAAAACTACATGAGCTACAAAAAAAACACAAGCTACTAAAACTACATGAGCTACTAAAACTACATAAGCTACTAAAACTACATGAGCTACAAAAACTACACAAGCTACTAAAACTACATAAGCTACTAAAACTACAAAAACTACAAAACAAAACAAAAACTACAAAACAAAACAAAAACTACAAAAACTAGACAAGCTACTAAAACTACATAAGCTACTAAAACTACATGAGCTACAAAAACTACACAAGCTACTAAAACTACATAAGCTACTAAAACTACATGAGCTACAAAAACTACACAAGCTACTAAAACTACATGAGCTACAAAAAAAACACAAGCTACTAAAACTACATGAGCTACAAAAACTACACAAGCTACTAAAACTACATGAGCTACAAAAAAAACACAAGCTACTAAAACTACATGAGTTGTAAAAACTACAGGATTAAAAACTACAGGTACTTTTGGGTATGGTACTTTTGGTAGAACCATAAAATTTGTCAGAGGAAACACAAAAACTTGTACTGTACCGTGCTATGCCGTACTTTGCCATCCTGTGCCATACTGTACCATGCCATACCGTCCCAGTCTTAGCTGCGATCCCACTGCATTACATGCCACACCATACCGTAACATGCCGTACCATAAGCCGTGGTTCTACCGCAGTACGTGCCGGAGCAGGGCGGGGCGGGATGGTATGGTATGACAAAGCCCACCCAGGTCCCACCGGGTCACGAGGTCCCACCTCAGAAAGTTGGTTAAACTGTAAGCGGGGTTGTGAACGACGCAGGGACGTGTCGAGTACAGAACGTGGAAGTGGCCGGCGACGGCCAGTTTCACCCGGCTGCAACGCCCACGGCCGTCCAAGTGGTTCTCTGTGACACAGCAGAGTCCAGCTCCTGCTGAAGCTCCTCTTCCTGTTACTGAGTGGAGCATCTGCACCTCATCTCAACACCAGGGGGTAGTGGAGCACTGAAGTTTCAATTAACTAGTTAACAAAACCATCAGTTAGCAAAGTAGTGTAGAGGGGGGGGATCTGGCTGATGAAATAATTAAATATTGTGGGCAAGTCCAGGGTAGCGATCGTCACTGACCAATAAGCAGGCGGCTGCATTGTGGCTCCTCCTCACAGACCCATTTCTTGGAGCAAGCTACCTCAACAGAGGGGTGGAGGATCATAGCCTGTGGTTGCGGTTTCTTTCTGTACCATAAACAGCTTTTTCAGTGGGACCACATGAAAACACATCACGCCCCATTCCGACACAGGAAGTACGGTGGGACCGCGGCCATCCAGTACCATACTGTACTGTGCCGTGCTGTTCTGCCCTGTAATGTACCACACTGTGCTGTACCGTACTGTCCCATTCTGTACTGTCCCATCTTGTACTGTACCATACCGTGCTGTGCTGTACCGTACTGTACTACACGTGTCGTGCTGTAATGTACTGTAGTGTGCCATGCTGTACTGTCCCATCTTGTACTGTACCATACCGTGCTGTGCTGTACCGTACTGTACCGTACTGTACTACACGTGTCGTGCTGTAATGTACTGTAGTGTGCCATGCTGTACTGTCCCATCTTGTACTGTACCATGCCGTACCAGCACATGCTGCACAGTGGAAACTAAGCTTGAGTTACTGGTACCTGTGGGGGTCCAGGGGCCGGAGAAGGGCTGCTCGGTCCCGTCGGCCTGCTCCCAGTCGAAATCATCATCCTTGGACTGGAACAACGTGCAGTCTGGACCCTGACCAGCCAGACAGGCTGCAGAGGGCAAGAGCAGAGGAAGAGGCTGTTAGCTGGCACTGGTTCCACTTTCACAACAGCTCATCGAAATTAGTTCAATCAGCTCTGACTATGTGAACCTACTGAGATACTTCCCTGAACATCCACAATAAAAAGCTTCACCAATTGACCACCAATACCACTAGTGGCTATGGCAACAGGTTCTAAGCACTGCCCCTTAAAGGTTCCTAGGTTTTCTACAGAACACTTGGTTGTCAGTGCTGCCCCCTGGAGGTTCCTAGGTTTTCTACAGAACACTTGGTTGTCAGTGCTGCCCCCTGAAGGTTCCTAGGTTTTCTACAGAACACTTGGTTGTCAGTGCTGCCCCCTGAAGGTTTCTAGGTTTTCTACAGAACACTTGGTTGTCAGTGCTACCCCCTGAAGGTTTCTAGGTTTTCTACAGAACACTTGGTTGTCAGTGCTACCCCCTGAAGGTTTCTAGGTTTTCTACAGAACACTTGGTTGTCAGTGCTGCCCCCTGAAGGTTCCTAGGTTTTCTACAGAACACTTGGTTGTCAGTGCTACCCCCTGAAGGTTCCTAGGTTTTCTACAGAACACTTGGTTGTCAGTGCTGCCCCCTGAAGGTTCCTAGGTTTTCTACAGAACACTTGGTTGTCAGTGCTGCCCCCTGAAGGTTTCTAGGTTTTCTACAGAACACTTGGTTGTCAGTGCTATCCCCTGAAGGTTCCTAGGTTTTCTACAGAACACTTGGTTGTCAGTGCTGCCCCCTGAAGGTTCCTAGGTTTTCTACAGAACACTTGGTTGTCAGTGCTACCCCCTGAAGGTTCCTAGGTTTTCTACAGAACACTTGGTTGTCAGTGCTACCCCCTGAAGGTTTCTAGGTTTTCTACAGAACACTTGGTTGTCAGTGCTGCCCCCTGAAGGTTCCTAGGTTTTCTACAGAACACTTGGTTGTCAGTGCTACCCCCTGAAGGTTCCTAGGTTTTCTACAGAACACTTGGCTGTCAGTGCTGCTCCCTGAAGGTTCCTAGGTTTTCTACAGAACACTTGGTTGTCAGTGCTGCCCCCTGAAGGTTCCTAGGTTTTCTACAGAACACTTGGTTGTCAGTGCTGCCCCCTGAAGGTTCCTAGGTTTTCTACAGAACACTTGGTTGTCAGTGCTGCCCCCTGAAGGTTCCTAGGTTTTCTACAGAACACTTGGTTGTCAGTGCTGCCCCCTGAAGGTTTCTAGGTTTTCTACAGAACACTTGGTTGTCAGTGCTATCCCCTGAAGGTTCCTAGGTTTTCTACAGAACACTTGGTTGTCAGTGCTGCCCCCTGAAGGTTCCTAGGTTTTCTACAGAACACTTGGTTGTCAGTGCTACCCCCTGAAGGTTCCTAGGTTTTCTACAGAACACTTGGTTGTCAGTGCTACCCCCTGAAGGTTCCTAGGTTTTCTACAGAACACTTGGTTGTCAGTGCTGCCCCCTGAAGGTTCCTAGGTTTTCTACAGAACACTTGGTTGTCAGTGCTGCCCCCTGAAGGTTCCTAGGTTTTCTACAGAACACTTGGTTGTCAGTGCTGCCCCCTGAAGGTTCCTAGGTTTTCTACAGAACACTTGGTTGTCAGTGCTGCCCCCTGAAGGTTCCTAGGTTTTCTACAGAACACTTGGTTGTCAGTGCTACCCCCTGAAGGTTTCTAGGTTTTCTACAGAACACTTGGTTGTCAGTGCTGCCCCCTGAAGGTTCCTAGGTTTTCTACAGAACACTTGGTTGTCAGTGCTACCCCCTGAAGGTTCCTAGGTTTTCTACAGAACACTTGGCTGTCAGTGCTGCTCCCTGAAGGTTCCTAGGTTTTCTACAGAACACTTGGTTGTCAGTGCTGCCCCCTGAAGGTTCCTAGGTTTTCTACAGAACACTTGGTTGTCAGTGCTGCCCCCTGAAGGTTCCTAGGTTTTCTACAGAACACTTGGTTGTCAGTGCTGCCCCCTGAAGGTTCCTAGGTTTTCTACAGAACACTTGGTTGTCAGTGCTGCCCCCTGAAGGTTTCTAGGTTTTCTACAGAACACTTGGTTGTCAGTGCTATCCCCTGAAGGTTCCTAGGTTTTCTACAGAACACTTGGTTGTCAGTGCTGCCCCCTGAAGGTTCCTAGGTTTTCTACAGAACACTTGGTTGTCAGTGCTACCCCCTGAAGGTTCCTAGGTTTTCTACAGAACACTTGGTTGTCAGTGCTACCCCCTGAAGGTTCCTAGGTTTTCTACAGAACACTTGGTTGTCAGTGCTGCCCCCTGAAGGTTCCTAGGTTTTCTACAGAACACTTGGTTGTCAGTGCTGCCCCCTGAAGGTTCCTAGGTTTTCTACAGAACACTTGGTTGTCAGTGCTGCCCCCTGAAGGTTCCTAGGTTTTCTACAGAACACTTGGTTGTCAGTGCTGCCCCCTGAAGGTTCCTAGGTTTTCTACAGAACACTTGGTTGTCAGTGCTGCTCCCTGAAGGTTCCTAGGTTTTCTACAGAACACTTGGTTGTCAGTGCTACCCCCTGAAGGTTCCTAGGTTTTCTACAGAACACTTGGTTGTCAGTGCTGCCCCCTGAAGGTTTCTAGGTTTTCTACAGAACACTTGGTTGTCAGTGCTGCTCCCTGAAGATTCCTAGGTTTTCTACAGAACACTTGGTTGTCAGTGCTATCCCCTGAAGGTTCCTAGGTTTTCTACAGAACACTTGGTTGTCAGTGCTGCCCCCTGAAGGTTCCTAGGTTTTCTACAGAACACTTGGTTGTCAGTGCTGCCCCCTGAAGGTTCCTAGGTTTTCTACAGAACACTTGGTTGTCAGTGCTGCCCCCTGAAGGTTCCTAGGTTTTCTACAGAACACTTGGTTGTCAGTGCTGCCCCCTGAAGGTTCCTAGGTTTTCTACAGAACACTTGGTTGTCAGTGCTGCCCCCTGAAGGTTCCTAGGTTTTCTACAGAACACTTGGTTGTCAGTGCTACCCCCTGAAGGTTTCTAGGTTTTCTACAGAACACTTGGTTGTCAGTGCTGCCCCCTGAAGGTTCCTAGGTTTTCTACAGAACACTTGGTTGTCAGTGCTGCCCCCTGAAGGTTCCTAGGTTTTCTACAGAACACTTGGTTGTCAGTGCTGCCCCCTGAAGGTTTCTAGGTTTTCTACAGAACACTTGGTTGTCAGTGCTGCCCCCTGAAGGTTCCTAGGTTTTCTACAGAACACTTGGTTGTCAGTGCTGCCCCCTGAAGGTTCCTAGGTTTTCTACAGAACACTTGGTTGTCAGTGCTGCCCCCTGAAGGTTCCTAGGTTTTCTACAGAACACTTGGTTGTCAGTGCTACCCCCTGAAGGTTCCTAGGTTTTCTACAGAACACTTGGTTGTCAGTGCTGCCCCCTGAAGGTTTCTAGGTTTTCTACAGAACACTTGGTTGTCAGTGCTGCCCCCTGAAGGTTCCTAGGTTTTCTACAGAACACTTGGTTGTCAGTGCTGCCCCCTGAAGGTTTCTAGGTTTTCTACAGAACACTTGGTTGTCAGTGCTGCCCCCTGAAGGTTCCTAGGTTTTCTACAGAACACTTGGTTGTCAGTGCTACCCCCTGAAGGTTCCTAGGTTTTCTACAGAACACTTGGTTGTCAGTGCTGCCCCCTGAAGGTTCCTAGGTTTTCTACAGAACACTTGGTTGTCAGTGCTACCCCCTGAAGGTTCCTAGGTTTTCTACAGAACACTTGGTTGTCAGTGCTACCCCCTGAAGGTTTCTAGGTTTTCTACAGAACACTTGGTTGTCAGTGCTGCCCCCTGAAGGTTCCTAGGTTTTCTACAGAACACTTGGTTGTCAGTGCTACCCCCTGAAGGTTTCTAGGTTTTCTACAGAACACTTGGTTGTCAGTGCTGCCCCCTGAAGGTTCCTAGGTTTTCTACAGAACACTTGGTTGTCAGTGCTACCCCCTGAAGGTTCCTAGGTTTTCTACAGAACACTTGGTTGTCAGTGCTGCCCCCTGAAGGTTCCTAGGTTTTCTACAGAACAGCCTCTCTCCTTGTACCTCTCTGTCGTCAGCCTCTCGCTACTTCTACCCTGTCTCTCTCTTTATGAATCAGGGCCTGCACCCCCCCCCCCCCCACCCCCCCCCCCCAACCATCGCTCATTTGGATTTGTTGAGTTTCTTTCTTAAAAGCTCCTAGAAATGACTGTGTTGTGTTTGGTGTTATATAAGTGAAGTTTAATTGAATTGAATTGTTTACAATGAAACAAACCCACAGCTGTTATTTTGTTTTTAAATTCAAAGTGTCACCAAAGGACACACTTTTCCATTGTGCTGTGTCGGAAGCTTTGACGTCTTGTCAGCCCCTCCAGTGTGTGTGTGTGTAGGGTGTGTGTGTGCATCTCACGCATGTGTAAGATGCTGTCATTTCAAAGTGTTGACATTAAGTAGCTGGAAGGTTCATTTCCTTTCTTTGCAACAGAAGGCACATTAAACTAATTAAACACACACACACACGCACACACCCATCCCACTGGGCAGTGTTAGCTCATCAACAGATACCAGACACAATCTGTTTCATCTGCTTCAATGAATTTGCAGCAGTCTACGACACACACACACACACACACACACACACACACACACACACACACACACACACACAACTAACACCAGTGTTTCTACACTCAAAGATAATATTAATACTCCTGTTTGTCCATAAGCATACATGAAGTACATCACAGTGAATCAAGTACATCAAAACATGTGTACATTTAAATGCATAGTGAGAGAAACACTATCAGTATTAGGGTTAATTAGCTGTTAGTTAGCCTGTGTTGTCTTGTGTATGGGTTATCCTGTGCAGGACTTATACTGTGTGTTAATGAACCAGCGTGTAAGTTATGTAGTTAACCAGCATTTAAGTTTAGTGAACTAGCATGTCAAATGATAATTGTTTCAACCAAAAGACAGCAGCAGACTGTTGTCACGCATTTTCTCAGGTCTCCTGCACTAGAACACACACACACACACACACACACACACACACACACACACACACACACACACACACACACACACACACACACACACACACACACACACACACACACACACACACACACACACACACACGTACGTACAGATCCGTGTGCTTGTGTGTCGCAGCCATAATTAATCATAATGTGCAGAAATCGATTGGCTGCCCTCTGTATTCTCCTGATCAATAAGTAGGAGTCAACCTCATCTTTCCAAAAACTAAAGTCTGAAGCTGCGGCTTACGTAAGCACAAAATGTCAAATCCTCCTTCATTTGTTACCAACTGGCATAATGTGCGTATAACCACAGAAAGCTTTGACCTTTAATCAACATGTGAAATGACCATGGAGAAGACATGTGACATTACCATGGAGAAGATATATGACATTACCATGGAGACGACATGTGACATTACCATGGAGAAGACATATGACATTACCATGGAGAAGACATATGACACTACCACGGAGATGACATGTGACATTACCATGGAGACTACATATGACACGTGTCGTTACCATGGAGATGACATATGACATTACCATGGAGACGACATATGACATGTGACATTACCATGGAGAAGACATATGACATTACCATGGAGAAGACATGTGACATTACCATGGAGATGACATATGACATGTGACATTACCATGGAGAAGACATATAACATTACCATGGAGAAGACATATGACATTACCATGGAGAAGACATATGACATTACCATGGAGAAGACATATAACATTACCATGGAGAAGACATACAACATTACCATGGAGAAGACATATGACATTACCATGGAGAAGACATATAACATTACCATGGAGAAGACATATGACACTACCATGGGGATGACATATGACATTACCATGGAGATGCCATATGACATTACCATGGAGAAGACATATGACATTACCATGGAGAAGACATATGACATTACCATGGAGAAGACATATGACATTACCATGGAGAAGACATGTGACATTACCATGGAGAAGATATATGACATTACCATGGAGATGACATATGACATTACCATGGAGAAGACATATGACATTACCATGGAGAAGACATATGACATTACCATGGAGACGACATATGACATTACCATGGAGACGACATATGACATTACCATGGAGACGACGTATGACATTACCATGGAGATGACATATGACATTACCATGGAGAAGACATATGACATTACCATGGATAAGACATATAACATTACCATGGAGAAGACAAATGACATTACCATGGAGAAGACATATGACATTACCATGGAGACGACATATGACATTACCTTGGAGATGACATATGACATTAGCATGGAGAAGACATATGACATTTCCATGGAGAAGACATATGACATTACCATGGAGATGACATATGACATTACCATGGAGTAGACATATAACATTACCATGGATAAGACATATAACATTACCATGGAGACAACATATGACATTACCATGGAGACGACATATGACATTACCATGGAGAAGACATATGACATTACCATGGAGAAGAGATATGACATTACCATGGAGATGACATATGACATGTGACATTACCATGGAGATGCCATATGACATTACCATGGAGAAGACATATGACATTACCATGGAGACGACATATGACATTACCTTGGAGATGACATATGACATTAGCATGGAGAAGACATATGACATTACCATGGAGAAGACATATGACATTACCATGGAGACGACGTATGACATTGCCATGGACAAGACATGTGACATTACCATGGAGCAGACATATGACATTACCATGGAGAAGACATATGACATTACCATGGAGAAGACATATGACATTACCATGGAGAAGACATGTGACATTACCATGGAGAAGACATATGACATTACCATGGAGAAGACATGTGACATTACCATGGAGATGACATATGACATGTGACATTACCATGGAGAAGACATATGACATTACCATGGAGAAGACATATGACATTACCATGGAGAAGACATATAACATTACCATGGAGAAGACATATGACATTACCATGGAGAAGACATATGACATTACCATGGAGAAGACATATAACATTACCATGGAGAAGACATATGACACTACCATGGGGATGACATATGACATTACCATGGAGATGCCATATGACATTACCATGGAGAAGACATATGACATTACCATGGAGAAGACATATGACATTACCATGGAGAAGACATATGACATTACCATGGAGAAGACATGTGACATTACCATGGAGAAGATATATGACATTACCATGGAGATGACATATGACATTACCATGGAGAAGACATATGACATTACCATGGAGAAGACATATGACATTACCATGGAGACGACATATGACATTACCATGGAGACGACATATGACATTACCATGGAGACGACATATGACATTACCATGGAGACGACATATGACATTACCATGGAGAAGACATATGACATTACCATGGAGAAGACATATGACATTACCATGGAGATGACATATGACATTACCATGGAGACGACATATGACATTACCATGGAGACGACATATGACATTACCATGGAGACGACATATGACATTACCATGGAGATGACATATGACATATGACATTACCATGGAGAAGACATGTGACATTACCATGGAGAAGATATTTGACATTACCATGGAGAAGACATGTGACATTACCATGGAGAAGACATATGACATTACCATGGAGATGACATATGACATTACCATGGAGAAGACATATGACATTACCATGGAGATGACATATGACATTACCATGGAGAAGACATATGACATTACCATGGAGATGACATATGACATTACCATGGAGACGACATATGACATTACCATGGAGAAGACATATGACATTACCATGGAGAAGACATATGACATTACCTTGGAGATGACATATGACATTACCATGGAGAAGACATATGACATTACCATGGAGATGACATATGACATTACCATGGAGAAGACATATGACATTACCATGGAGAAGACATGTGACATTACCATGGAGAAGATATGTGACATTACCATGGAGAAGACATATGACATTACCATGGAGAAGACATGTGACATTACCATGGAGAAGACATGTGACATTACCATGGAGAAGACATACAACATTACCATAGAGGAGACATGTGACATTACCATGGAGAAGACATATGACATTACCATGGAGAAGACATACGACATTACCGTGGAGAAAACATATGACATTACCATGGAGATGACATATGACATTACCATGGAGAAGACATGTGACATTACCATGGAGATGACATATGACATTACCATGGAGAAGACATATGACATTACCATGGAGATGACATATGACATTACCGTGGAGAAAACATATGACATTACCATGGAGATGACATATGACATTACCATGGAGAAGACAAATGACATTACCATGGAGATGACATATGACATTACCGTGGAGAAAACATATGACATTACCATGGAGACGACATATGACATTACCATGGAGACGACATATGACATTACCATGGAGACGACATATGACATTACCATAGAGAAGACATGTGACATTACCATGGAGAAGACATATGACATTACCATGGAGAAGACATATGACATTACCATGGAGAAGACATATGACATTACCATGGAGACGACATATGACATTACCATGGAGACGACATGTGACATTACCATGGAGAAGACATATGACATTACCATGGAGAAGACATATGACATTACCATGGAGAAGACATATGACATTACCATGGAGAAGACATATGACATTACCATGGAGAAGACATATGACATTAGGATGACAGGAGGTCCAACACAAAATGAAAGCTGCAAGCAAAGTGAACGGGCGTTACAAACACACATGCATGTTGAGGTTTTGTGCCTGTCAGTTTCTGATGAAAATGTGGGACACCAATCTTACATTAAAATGTCACAACTGTCAAATTCCCGAAACAACAACGTGGCACTATACTTAGAATGTACATGAGCATATAGATGCGATTAGGGCCGGACTTTCACAAAACATGTCAAGTTTTAGGTTGATTGCAAGATCTAGAGCAGTTTAGAGTTACACATCATTTTCTGTTTCATGGTGATGTATCGGGCTTCATGTCAGTCTGATTAAACATCCAGGCACACAGAGCTGTACATCTTGGCATTTTCTACATGCCTACCAAATTTCATCCTTTGAGGTCAAGGGTCGGCACCCCGGGGCTCCGGAACCGCATGCGACTCTTTGGTCCCTCTGCCGCGGCTTCTTCAGCCTCGGTCCCACTGCAGAATGAGTCGGTATAGTAAGGTGGGACCGGCCGGGATGGTACGGTACAGTACATCACGGTAAGGCAAAGCATACTCAAACCCAACGCTGTAGCTAGTACCACCACAGAGTGTTGTTACAATTAGGGATGCACCAATCCATGTTTTTTCACTTCTGATCCGATCCAATCCCTGAATTTGGATATCTGCCAGTATCGATACTATTCCCATACCAGAGCTCTGTTTGCTTTAATAACATTATAATTTTATTCCTTCATTCTCATATCATTATTGTTGATTTTATATGAGGCAGTAATAAACTGGCCTCTACAGAAAAGTAATAAATGTAGGAATGTTTGCATGTATTCTCTCAAATAACAACTTGAGGTTTGTAGAAGGTGAGAAAAGGAAGCAGTACAAAGTATTTTTGTTCCATGTGGACAATGTGAGGTCTGAGTGACGTCATCGTCTCTAATAAACTAGTTCTATCTTTAAAAGCTCACAATCACTTTATTAATCCCTGGAGAAATGCTTTAGCAACGCAGCAGCAACACAATGTTTCCAGCTCTAAGCAGCTCCAACCATTGAGACTGTTTTCAGGGAGTTTAGCCACAGAACTCTCCGGACCAACGCGCAAGTTGCAGCAGCAACTCTGTGAATGTGAACAACAACAGAGGGTCCTTCACTTATTCACCACACTACCACAGACAGTGGTCCTTCACTCCTTCACCTCACTGCCACAGACAGTGGTCCTTCACTCCTTCACCACACTACCACAGACAGTGGTCCTTCACTCCTTCACCTCACTGCCACAGACAGTGGTCCTTCACTCCTTCACCTCACTGCTACAGACAGTGGTCCTTCACTCCTTCACCTCACTGCCACAGACAGTGGTCCTTCACTCCTTCACCTCACTGCCACAGACAGTGGTTCTTCACCTCACTGCCGCAGACAGTGGTTCTTCACTTCTTCACCTCACTGCCACAGACAATGGTCCTTCACTCCTTCACCTCACTGCCACAGACAGTGGTCCTTCGCTCCTTCACCTCACTGCCACAGACAGTGGTCCTTCACTCCTTCACCTCACTGCCACAGACAGTGGTCCTTCACTCCTTCACCTCACTGCCACAGACAGTGGTCCTTCACTCCTTCACCTCACTGCCACAGACAGTGGTCCTTCACTCCTTCACCTCACTGCCACAGACAGTGGTCCTTCACTCCTTCACCTCACTGCCACAGACAGTGGTCCTGATGAGGCTGTGAAAACACGACCACATCATCCCACCTTGAAATCCCTTCACTGGCTCCCTGTCCAACTCAGAATTGAGAACCAGGTCTCACTCCCCACCCACCTGTGTATCCATGGCCACGCCCCCTTTACCTCCAAGAACTCCTCCACCCACCACCCTGCGGCCCCCCAGAACTCTGCTGTTACCCTCCGCTCTTCAGCCAGAAACTCCCTCCAAGTCCCAGAACTAACAACCACTTCTTATTAACCATCATTATTATTATTATTATGTCATAACTCAAGGCCTCAAGGCTGCCATTACCAAATCTGGGCATATTTTTGACTCAAAGTGTAAAACAGACATTTCCTTTAACCATTAAGTAGCACTATCACTATCAAGACCAATCTCCACATGGGTGTGTTCAGAGCTGGACCTGAGTGGACAATGTACGTCCCCAGAAGACCAAGAACAAGGCCATTTAGCATGTTGAAATTCACTGCACCGTAATCAGCATGCCATAAATGCCTTTAGATGACCGACGCGGCATTTCAAGTCTATTGGATGAAATCCCACGGAGGAGTGTGTTAAATTCCAATGTCTTGCATGACCTTATTTTGCCTTATTGTGAAAATTCAACTCGTGGATTATCTGTCAAACTGACAAGTGCACAAATCTGCTTGTCTTGGCACATTCTATTTTTCTACCAAATGTCATTTTCCTAGGTAATGTCACAGATATTTTTATGAAGTTTTGAACATTTCTAGATGGCGCTGTGGAGCTATTTTGTCCTCCCATGAATTAAATACATTTTCAGAAGGTCTGACCTTTGTGTCAGATTTGCTGAGTTTTCAACCATGTTAATGCCCTCAAAGAGGAAATTCA